>NC_025993.2:11071910-11202796 GCF_000442705.2 Elaeis guineensis | reverse complement strand
GATTAATGTAATTAATCTATAGAATTAATGCAATTCCCGAATGGGATAGGATCTATCTGTACCTATTTGTTGATGATATGATGCATGTATCATGTAAATCTTTTGTAATGATAAAATAATTAATAATATTAAATATTTTAATCTTGATTTTATTGTAGGTTTTTTTGAGAAAATGGCCAGTACACGAGTTCGTGTTTTATTGTATTATGATGGCATGATACAGAATGATCAAACTGGTGTGCAGTATAGTCACCCTGCAAATCGGATAATGGCTTATTTAAAAAAAAATTATCTTATTTTTTTAAAAAAATTGTATTTAAAAAAAAAATTAAAATATATTATCTTATTTTTTTAATACATCTATGATAATATTGCTTGAGACAGCGTATTATGGCTTACGATCCACGATATCCCGATCCCCGAGACAGCAGCATTCTTACATTGCAGGAGCACCATCGATCACAGACTATTTTAGATGGCGGCGTAAGCATTACAATCTTATTTACTCTTTAAATTTTTATTTTAAAAATCATGTACGTTATCTAATTATTATATTTTATTGCAGGAGTCCAGACATCTTCGTCTACGACGATCCGATGCAGATTTCTGGAGGACAGAGGACATCCCAGATAGAGTGTTAGATTATTTACGATATCTGGGATTTTATGGAGTATATCGGATCGGTCGTATACAGATGGACGTTGGTCTTATTACTGCTTTGCTTGAGAGATGGCGTCCAGAGACACACACATTTCATCTTCCATTTGGTGAGGCGACCATCAGTTTACAGGATGTCAGCATCCTTACTGGACTACCAGTTGATGGAGATCCAGTTACCGGAGTTGATCCCACACTGTACAGTTGGACACGACATATGGACTGCTAGGGTGCCACTTATTTGTTTTGATGTGGTAGAGTGGCATCTTCCCGATCGTGTCCTGCGGCAGTTTGGTCAGACTCAGGGCATCCCAGAGCAGTTTGATACCAGCCAGGGACTTCATCGTATTGATCGACGAGGGAGAGCTCGTATCGACTGGCGTATCAGACATGCACAGTACATCGATATTTGGGATGCACGTCGAGATCACATTGTTCATGGTGATCCTATTTTGAGAGGCCGTTCATATACTGATGACTACATGGCTTGGTTTTTTAGCATTACGGTGCGAGTCATTGGACAGTCTCAGTATACAGTTTCTGGATACGAGGGCGAGAGTTCTACTGTACGTCTTTTGGTAAGATTACGAAAATTACTTCATGTTATTTGTGTTATATTTTTGTTTTATATTGTACACTATACTGATTGTTTTATACTAACTGTTCTATTTTTATTTTATAGACTGATTCTATGTCGGATCTCGTGTTGGACACTCGTCGTGCTTTATCTATGACTGATGAGGACGAGCGGATGCAGATACTGCGGGAGATGGAGAGAACAGGTTCCGGAATATTGGTGGCGATTGGTGTTGATCCACATACCTGTGCGCCTTAGTATGGAGCAGTTCGGGCGCCAGATATGAGTTATACGCCGTCACCATATGCTTCACATATGCCATCACCGCATATTCCGCATATGTCATTATTTGATGCTGCACAGATGTCACCGCCTTTTCATCCACAGATGGCAGCATCTTCTTCTTCCTACATCCCCCAGATGCGATCACCGGGTACCAGTTGGCCACATGAGTATGATACTTTTTTTTCAGGTCCATCCGTGTATCCAGATGAGAGAGTTGAACGGGTCTCTCAGTCCGTAGATGATCCGACAGCATCAGTTATTCCTGAGCAGCATGATCAGCAGATCTCCTCCACTGATATAGGAGAGGAGCCATCACAGCAGGAGCAGCCGGCGAGGACCTTCCTGAGAAGGTCCAAGCGACCACGGGCGCCGCGACGTCCTTGTGGGACTTAGTCTTTGTTGTATTTGTATTTAGTATTTTTACATTTTTATTGTACTATTTTTTTTTTGTACGTTTGACATTTTTATTCTATTGAATAATATTAAATGTTGATTTTATTTTATATTATTTAATTTTAAATGATTGGATATTATGATTGGTGCATATGGATACACATACTCGAACGTGTCTCAGAACATTAGGAGAGAAAACGTTATGCTGAAAGGACTATAAAATTATAACGTAAATAATAATATATCAAATGTTGCTCTTTGAATTGAACTTTAGAAAAAATAAATATTTTTTTAAGTAAAGAAAAGGAATACGTAATAGAATGCTAAAAAGATAAAAATGTAATAGAATGCTAAAAAGATAAAAATGAAAGAAAACTGAAATTATAATTTCAAATGATAAAATTTTTAAAATAAATTTTAAAAAAATATCATAAAAAAAATAAAATAATAATAAAATAGGAATTATAATTATAAATTTTAAAAAAAAATTAATTTTAATTTAAATTAAAAATTATCATTTAAATTATTATTTTTATTATTTAATTAAATTTATTTATTAAAAGATTACAAATAGATAAATAAAGAAATTAAAAAAAATAAAAAAAATAAAAAAAGAGAAAACGCCATTCTCTCCCCTTCCCAAACCCCTTTTTCCCCTCCTTCTTCTTTCTCCCTTCTCCTTCTCCCTTCTCCCTTCTCGATCTTCTCCTTCTTTCTTTACAAATTTAAGTAAAGGAAAAGAATACGTAATATATCATAAAAATGAAAAAAACTAAAATTATATTTTTAAATTATAAAAATTATAAATTAAATTAAAAAAAATATATCATAAAAATAGTAAATAAAAGAGAAAAAATGGTAATAAAATAGAAATTATAATTTAAAATAAAAATTAACTTTAATTTAAATTAAAAATTATCATTCAAATTACTATTCTTATTAAAAAATTTAATAAATTTAAAAAAAATAATTAAATAATTTATGAAAAAATTTTAAAAAAATTAAAAAAAAAAAATAAATAAAAAAACGCCGAAGGGAACGGCGTTTTCTCCTTTCCCCCCTTCTTCTCTCCTTCTCCCTCTTCTCCTTTCTCCCTCTTCTCCCTTCTCCGGCATCTCTCCGACAGCACGGCGGTGAGCTGCCTCCTCTCTCTCCCTCTTCCTCTCTCTCTCTCTTTAAAAAATTTAAAAAATAAAAATTATCAAAAAAAAAGTCAAGGGGTCGACTCACAGAGTGTGACAGCCAAAAATTTTGCGTGCCGTTAAACTCTTTTAGCCATGAGTCGATTAATGGGGTCGACTAAAAAATATAAATCTATTTTTCTTACAAAATATGCTTCCAAAAATATTGAAATTGCCTCTAATAGATTACACATCTTTTGTTCTTGCTTTTGAGACTTCAGAATCATATCTGATAAAATTATAATTTTTTTCTTCATTTTTTAATTTTTTAATATATTTATTTTTTGATCAAAATTTAATTTAAATTAAAATTTTTTAAATCACATTTATAAAATACCTGAAAAAACAAATTGTAATTAATTTAATTACATTTTATTCTTTTATGAAATATTTTTTTTTATAATTTTTATAATTTTAATTTTAATTTTTAATTTTCTTCCACTTTTATCTTTTTGACATTCTATTACGTATTTTTTTCTTTATTTAAAATATTTTTTAAATATTAATATTTAAATTAATTTAGTTTTTAATTTTAATTCCAATTATAATTTTAATTCTTATTTCTTAAAATTAAAAATTATAAACTTTGTTCTTCAATTACAATTAGAATTTCTATTTTTTTTCAATTCTTTATCATTTTATGAAATTTTTTTAGGTGATTTTTATATTTTATTTAGAAATTTTTTTAATTAAATTAATTTTAATTTAAGAAATTAATTTTAAAAAATATTTCTATTTCACTTAATCTTTGAAATTTTATTTTTTTTAAAATTTAAATTTATAATTCTTATTTTTTATGACTTTTTAAAAATTTTAACTTTTTAACTTTTTAACTTTTCATCATTTTTTAACTTATTAATGTATTTCTTTTTTTATCAAAATTTAATTCAAATTTAATTTTTTTAAGTCACATTTATAAAATACCCTAAAAATGAAATTGTATTTAATTTAATTTAATTTTATTCTTTTATGATATATTTTTTCTAATCTAATTTATAATTTTTATAATTTTAAATTTTAATTTTAGTTTTCTTTCATTTTTATCTTTTTGATATTCTATTACGTATTTTTTTTCTTTTATTTAAAATATTTCTGAAAAATTTATATTTCAATTAATTTAGTTATTTAAAAAGTAATTTTTAATTTCAATTAAAATTATAATTCTTATTTCTTAAAATTAAAAATTATAAACTTTGTTCTTCAATTACAATTATAATTTCTATTTTTTTTCAATTCTTTATATTTTTATAAAATTTTTTTAGCCTATTTTTCAAATTTTTTTGAATATTTTTAAAATAAATTAATTTTAATTTGACAAAGTAATTTGAAATAATATTTTTATTTCAATTAATCTCTAAAATTTTATTTCTTTTAAATTTTAAATTATAATTTTTTTTATTATTTAAATTTTTTTTTAAAAATTTTTAGGACAAGTATTTCGAATGATGTTTTTCAATTAAATTTCAAATTTTTATTTCTTTCATATTTCTTTCTCTTTTTTTTATTTTCTATGATAATTTTTTTTTTATTTCTTAAGATTTTTTTTGACATCTTTTAAAAAATATTTTAAATAAAAAATCTAAATTAATTTTTTTAATGAATTACAAATTCAAATCTTTATATTTTAAATTTCAATCAAAATTATAATTATAATTTATTAATTAATTTTAAATTTTAAAAAACCAATTTTTCCATTTTTTCACGATTTTTTCTCTTTTTTTTTTGTGGAAAAATTTGAAAACGCCATTTTGAATGGCGTTTTTAAAGACGCCATTCAAAATGACGTTTTTAAAGACGCCATTCAAAATGGCTTTTTTAAAGATGCCATTCCAAATGGCGTTTCTTCTTTTTTTTTTTTTTTGGGACGATGCCACCGTGGAAATGGGGGGTGACGTGGAAGGAGAAAAAACGCCATTCAAAATGGCGTTTTTCGCTTTTGCATTAGTTTGGTAAATAAATTTCATTTTGATATATTTTGGTATTTAAGTTTTTTTTTTATATTATTCTGAGAAAGAGCTCTTGAGTGAGGTATACAGGAGGGCCCAGTTTTTGCTTTTTGAAAGCAAAAAGGCTCCTTGACAACCCAAAGATAAGGAAATAAACTAGTGTAGTATCAATTGTTGCCTCCGGTAACAGAGATGAGCGGCATTTTTAATCTAATGGATTGAGTCAACTCCTTAATGACTTTGCTATATTTCTCAGAGCTTATGAAGTTCCAACTTGTGAGATAGAAAATTGCTTGTTGGGCTACCACAGTAGGCGACATGGCCTCCTAGCTAAAGACCTTTTGGTTTCATTCTTTCCACATGCTCCAATATGTAGATGCCACTAAGCAGTCTCATGCAACCCTTTTGAGCTTGTCTTTTAGTTTGTTTCTCCAGTCACTCCAAAGGCCGTTGATCATCTGTGGAATCAATGGCAGCTGACTATAGAATAAAGTATTAATCATACCAAGCTTGCAAATGCACGGGCCATGAATAGATGAATAATAGTTTCTTCTGCCTCTGCACATGTGATGCATCGTGTTATTTCAAACATCTTCTTCTTCAAATCTTCTATTGTGTGGGCCTTGTTGTGATAAATTAACTAGTTAAAAAGCTCGACCTTTTCTAACAGTGGTAATTTCCACAGGACCTTTGGTATAGAAGACGTTATCCGCCCATTGCTATGGAATAGGTAATAGTTCTTGATCGTAAACTTGTTGGAAGAGCACCACTTCCATTCTACCATATCAGCTTCTAATAAGAGCATTAATAGGTTGAGAAAATCCATCATGTCTTGGGATTCTGGTCTATCCTATAGGACCCAAGTACACTTCGGGCACTAATCGTGGAGAAAGAGACATATACATTTCAAGAAGCCATTAATACTATTGATGTAAACCATTGGAAAGAGGCTATGAAGGAGGAAATGATGGCACTTCATAAAAATCAAATATGAGATTTGGTGGATTTACCAAAGGGCTGGAAAGCGATTGGTTACAAATGAGTTTATAAAATAAAAAGAGAAACCGATAGGATGATCCAAAAGTATAGGGAAAAGTTAGTTGTCAAAAGATTTACACAAAAGAAAAGTACGGATTTCTTTGAAGTGTTTGCTCTCGTTGTTAAATTGGATTCTATTCATCTTGTTCTTAGTCTTATTGCAACTAATGACTTGAAACTTGAGCAATTAGATATAAAGATGGTATACTGTATGGTGATCTAGAGAAGATTTATATACATCAACCTCAAGGCTTCATAGAGAAGGGCAAGAAGCATCCTGTATCTAAGCTCAAGAAGTCATTTTGTGGGTTTAAACAAGCATCAAGGCAATGGTATTAGACGTTTGATACATTCATGCTAAGTTGGAAATTCCAAAAAAGCAAATATGATCACTGTATCTACTTGAAGTTCTTAAAAGATGATAACTTTCTAGTGTTGGTATTGTATGTGGATGATATGCTTATAGTATGCAAAGAAAGGGCAATGATTAAAAAGCTCAAAGAAGATTTAGATAAGGCCTTTGAAGTGAAAGAGCTCAGACTGGCACATCAAATTCTTGGTATGAAGATTTGGTGGGATAGGCAAAATGCTATATTATAATTTTCACAAAAGAGATTTGCAGAGAAGTTGCTTGAAAAGTTTGATATGAGCAAAGCAAAGATAGTAAGGACATCATTTACATCTCATTTTAAGTTATTTTTGGAGCAACATCCTAAGACAGAGGATGAAAAAAAGTGGATGGATTGAGTTTTCTATGCTAGTGTAGTAGATAGCTTGATGTTTGCTATGATGTGCATGAAATCGGATATTACTGATGCAGTTGGCATTCTTAGCTGATTTATGGCAAATCCCAGAAAGATGCATTGGAAGGCAGTGAAATGGGTACTTCATTACTCAAGGGGGACTAGTGATTATGCAATCATTTATAGTAAGAGCTCAAGTCTAATGACAGGTTATGTGGATGCAAATTTTGCTGATGATCTTGATAAGAGAAGATCGACAATGGGTTATGTATTTCAAAATAACAATGGTCCAATTAGTTAGATGTTTGAGCTTCAAGCGCTAGTTGCTTTGTCGACCACAAAGACTGAGTACATGGCATTAATGGAAACAAGCAAGGAAGCTATGTGGCTTGAAGGCTTGATGAAAAAGCTTGATATGAAGATGGTTCTCATGATATTGCTATGTAATAGTATGAGTACTATATGTTAGGCAAAGAACCAGATTTATCACAAAAGGACCAAACATATTGATGTGCAATTATTGAGAAATATGTCCTAAAATCAATTGTCTATCTGTAGACATTGTGCTCTTTATAATTTGTATATGAATTATTAATGAATAAAAATTATTTTTAGTAAATTCATCATAAGTGTGCATCTTTCTTTGAACTCTTGCATTATAAAAAAGTTCTTAAAACTATAATATAATTGATAAAAAAAAAATTTATCGAATAGTTTTTAAATATGTTCACGATCAAATGATACGTTATTAACGAGGATAATAATATTTATCAAGTATAGATCATTGTGTGTCATATGAATTGGTTGTCCTCTTAACTAAAGAGTGTAGAAATACTAGTATCGCGTACAAATAAAATGTTAGAGTACATCGTCACCAAACAGTGACTCACCTGTAAAGCACTCTACTGTCAAGAGCAGCTCACAAAAGATATGGGCATAAGTGTCTCTTTGACCTGAGATCACCATGGTAACTTGCAAGCAACTCATTATGCTTTGATGTCAGACTATCTATATTTTTAATACAGTGACGAAGGCTACTAGGTACAGTCAAGTACTTATGAAGTCAGTGTACGAGTCAAGATGAGATTGATCCCTCTGGATTACAGGAGTTAATACATCGTTATATTTCTATCCAGTAAAATCTTGCCTAGATTAATCTTTATGATCTGTCATAGGATTTGAAAAAGATTAAAATACAATATGATGACTTGTCCAGGGTTAACAGTTTAACCCTAGGTCATCCTGAGTATTAGGATCAAAGGAATGAATTATGCGGTAACCATATACCTAGGTTCTTAAATGTTGCTTTGCAATTATCCAACCTATTCAGATACTGGATATCATTGCTAGATAGTCACTTCGATTAGTACAAAAATAGTTTCTATACTACTGACTTAGTATTCGAACCTATGGAGTCATGCACTAAGTCAAACAACGTAAGAAAGAATTGACATTATATCTATGTGTTCAATTTAGAAGTATGCTACTTGATTGAACATATAGATTACTTAATTGAGAATTAAGTTATATGTCATATAGAATTAAACACTGACTATATTCAGCTAGCACTACACGTGAGGTGCAAGTTTAATTTCGAGGATGAATTTGATCAAATCTATGATTCAAAGAATTATGAGAGATTGGATCAAGTCTTAGTTATTTTAGATCAGATCTAATTTAATCAAATTTAATTTTATTAAGATTAAATTAGGTTAATTATCTAAGTTGGACTTGGACCTAAATTTTAATTAAATTAGGATTAGCAGTCTTTTCGAATTTGATTTAAATTAGATTCAATTTGAATTCGAATTGAATCCAAATCTGAATCAAATTAGATTTGATGCACTAAGCCATATCTTCCTGATATTCTCTCACCTATTTGGCTGATCAAGATGGAGGAGGGGGCACAAAAAATTGCACCCCTCCCTTATTTGGCTGAATAAGATAAAGAGGGGGCACTAGAAATTACAACTATGAAGATAAATCTAAACTAATTAGACGATATGGTTTAACAAATTCAATCGATCAGATCAAGATAAATTAATCAAATCATGCTGAAATTATCACATGAATAATTCAATAGAATCATGGGTGATAAAATCTAAAAGTATCTGATCTGACCAAGGTGGGTGTCGATACACTATTCGGTGATCATAGATCAAAATCCTTCACTAGGATCATTTAAATTCATCATAAATCTTTTCAAAGATGTAGGAAGTCCTAGGAGAAAAATAATGTAGAGAGATAATTTTTAGAGAAAAAAATTTAGAGAGAGAAATTAGAGAGAGAAAGAGAGAAAAGATGGAAGAAAGAGCAGAGAGAGAAAGTCTCTCTCTCTCTTTTTTTCTTTTCTTTTTTTTTCTTTTCTTTTCTTTTTTTTTTTCTTTTTCTTTTTTTTCTTTTTTTTTCATTTTCTTTCTTCCTTCTTCTCGTGTTCTTTTGGGCAAAAATAGGAGACCGTGTGGTCCCTCCCTTATTCGACGGATCAGAGGCCGCAGCTGGCATGGTGGTGGCCGACGACAGGAGAGCTACGATGTCGCAACCCAGAGGAACCCAAATCGATGGTCGGTGGTGATCATCGGCATCGAAAAATCAAAGAAAAAAGGGGTGAAAATCGGAGATATTTTCTCCAACAAAATCCGACGAATCCGATCGTTGGCGATCATGCACACAGGCAAAGGAAGGAAGGGGAAGAAAAGAGGAAGAGGAGCTGGGCTTACCTCGAGCTCCGATGAGAACTCCGGTGAGAATTTGAGGCAAACACGATGAAAAGCTTCTGCAAGAAAACTCCAACGATCCTCACCGTTTGGCTCTTGATTTCTTGATGGGAGGAAGAGAGAAGAGATCTCCCCTCTAAATAGGGTCGGAGGGGAGGAGTTTGACTCCTCCCCATGATGTTTTCTGACTCCAATTAGGAGTCGATTGGGAGGAAGGAGAAGACTATTCTTCCGTTCTCTTTTTTTTTTCCTATGGGCTTTGTGGACCAACGTGGGCTGGGTCATAACATCCTTTTCCCCTAAAAAAAAATTTTATCCTCAAAATTTTTCTTGCTTAAGTATTCATAATTTTTTACTTGGGGTTTATGGTTAAAATCTCACCCATAAATATTTCAATATTCTAATTCTTAATACGAATTTATTCTTAAATTATTTCATAAAGAAAAGATCAATACATCAAGTGTTGATCTGAAACAGAACCATTCATTTTCTTATTATCATAATCTACATCTCAAAGATTTTTAATTTTTTAAGATTTCAAAATCATAATCTCATTTTCTATAAAAATAATGTTCAACATCTCATGACTAGATCAAAATCAAATCTATCTCTTGTACATAGAAGAGAATCAATATTTTAATTTCTGGATAAGAATTTCATTTTTTTATCAAAATACTAACCGCTCTTAATTAATCAATCCATCATAAGATAGAAAAATATACTTATATGAATCATACAGTGACATCAAAATTCAAAAATATTTTCTCTTATTCGTGCTTTCAAAGGTTAAAAATTTACCATTTTAATCTCATCCTCAAACTTTTGATATTCTAATTTTTGATGCAACTTCATTATTAAATCATTTTATAAAGAAAACATCAATATTACTAATGTTGATTAGAATCAAGATCACTATTTTTGATCATCAAAATTAGTCTCTCGATTCTAGATAAGGATATCAAATTTCTCACCAAAAATCTTTAATTACTCATGATTTAATCAATTTATCACAAGATCATAAACAAATTTTACCACATTCTCCATAGATAAATTTTTGAGTATAAAAATCTAAGATCAAAATCAATATTTGATAAACAATCTCAAATTTTTTTTAATAAATAAAAAATTATAAAATTTAATTTTAGGATAAAAAAATTATCTCTAAATATTCTAAATCTAAAATAAAAAATCAAGTGTCTGCTCATCCTAGAATTAGGATGCTAAATATTTTTGTAGCATAGTAGATGGACGCACTACTTTTGAAAATCATATTAAAGATATCCAAAATAATTTAAAATTTTAAAAATATTATTCTTTCTAATATCAATGAATTTTTTGTATCAAATCATCTATCATAATTCTTTAACTCAAAGAGTGTCAACATTTCTGACTTACTCAAAATAATTCAGATCACCATGCTTCCGCTGCACACTCTGTTCTAACAATCAAATTTTTTTAGATTTATCAAAAATTTTGATCAAATTATTTCTTTATCTTATCAAGAAAAAAAATCTAAAAATTTTAATTTCAATTGAAGCCAAAGATTAACTTTCGATTCTCACTCCTCTTTTGCTAGTGCACAATAATCTTGATTAACCCTTGAGTCTAATATCACATTCAAAACCATCATATAGATCTATTATAATCAATATGAATCAAATCTTAATTCTCATATCAATTCAATTAGATAATTCTAAATCAAAATCCTATAAGTGAAATCAATAAGAAAATATTTTAATGCTTCACCAAATTAGGACATAACTAGAATATATAAGAATTTTAAATTATTATCTTTTTTAAAGTTTCTATCATCAAGATCCTTAATATCTATCAAGTATCCTTTCATAAAAATCATACAAGCCTCAAAAAATCAAATCTTCATTTAATAGATTCAATCAGGGACCTCATTAACAAAAGCAAAGGAACTCCATATCAATTTCTAAATTCAAAATTTTAAATTACAAATTCATATGGATCCCATAATCTTGAATAAATATAAATTGGATCTTTTATCTTAATCTAAAGATAGCAGTCTTTTATTAACAACCTCAACAATAAAAAATAGATTTCTTTACAGTATCTTCGAATATGCATTCATCCTAATATGTCACTTTATACATGATCCACATATCAAGTTCAATTTCGATAAATATTCTAATCAAGTATCATAAAATACTTTCTTAGTTCATCCTGAAATAATATTTTTTTAATCAAATCTTTATCTTGTCAATAATAATCAACTTTTTAACTAGGTGTAATATCATAGTATTATTCTCATATCAAATTTGTGCTTACGATTCACTTGAATAATCAATGATCAAATTAATAACCATAATACACAATAAAATATCATATCAATCTTTTTGTAATTATTTTCAATTAAAATCTAATTAATCATATCATGATCTATAAATTATCCATCATATTTCAAACTCTACGTGTCATAATCTCTTGTGATCTTTTTACATATATCTCAATGTTTAAGCAAAAATCATAAAGATTTCTCACACTACAATCATCATAGATCTACACCATAATGATCCTACTATCTATCCACTTATACTTATTTTATATCTGATTCTATGTTTCATAATTTATCGATTTATACTCTGATATCACCTTAATTGTCACACCCTCGATCTGAGATCGCAAGCCGAATGTCGTGGCAACTACCGCATACTCATAGGAAACTCTTTCCACAAGCATGCAAGGTATTTTATCATACTATCATAAAGTAACAGTAGAATAATTAGTTAATAATTTAAATTCAAAATATAACAATCTAAATTTTTTATATCATTAAATTCAACAATATTCAATACACCTTATATCAAAAATTCAATAAGACTTTCAGTCTAAAATAAAAGTATGAAAGTTCTGCTTCTAATCACTCTTCCGTTCATATCTTGTATCATCTTAATTTCTCAATATCTGTAAAAAAAAATAAAATAGAAAGTAATGAGCTAGACAGTCCAGTAGGCAATGATCACTTTCAATAGATTTTATTAGGTATTAAAATAAATAATTATTTATAGAAAATAAGCATATCGAGTTCATCAATTCAAAATCAATTTCAATTATACAATATAATTCATACTAAATTTATTTTTTTTTTAAATTTAAGTTTTTTTGAGATTTTAATTTTTTTCATTCTTAAGTTCTTTTCATCAACCATGAGCTATGATCATATTTTTTTTTGTGGTAGGATCATAATACCACGTATCATCTTGCGATGAGCTGCGAATCATCTGGCAGCAAAGTTTTTTAGAACTGCTAGTCTCACTGACGATTTGTCACTAGTCTCACTGACGACATGTTGCTGGTCTCGCTGGCAACATAAACCCTCAGGATAAATCAATTACCAATGTATATGCCCCCACTGGTCAGATCTTTTACATAGTCAGGTTGTTAATTCATCTTATATCAAAATTTTTTATAAATCATGTTTCTTATTTTTACTCGATAAGAAAACATATAATCATATGGCATCGAAATCAATCAATATAATGTATAACAAAATCAATATGTTCAATCATGCTTCATCATAACATATCAAAATATCATATTTTTATAACAAAATATCATTCATCCAATTGATGCATCATTTCACAAATTATGTCAAAAAAATATATTATAATTTATCGATAAATCTAAAAAAAATGAAGCATTACTTACCTCAAATGCATTCTAATAAATCCACATAATTCTAAAAATATCTTTTTAAAATCTTCAGTTCATAAATCATATCACAATATCCGATGATCAAACATCTACAATCTTATACAAGATCAATTTCAATAATTAGAAAGAATATGAACAATTAAGAAAGATAGAATTGATGGACATCCATATCCCATCATCCAGATTGATTCGATCATCTAATTTTATGATCTGAATGTACAACAAGATGATCATATAATGGATGATAATTTCAATACGTAATAGACACCAAGCATGTGGCACCTCCAATATCTATTTGAAATATTAGACTCATTATCACACACATTAATGAAAGGCTATGATCTAGTTATCTCCATAACTAGCTCATTTTATGGATATAATAATTTAAAAAAATTAGTTAATATATTTTATAAAATATCAATCGACCTACAAGTCATAAATCCTTTCATTGACTTCACTTAGTCATGAAAAGAACTAGTGATTAGTGGATCCAACTGACATGTCATAGATCCTCCCACTGACTTTACCAAGTCATGAGAAGGATTAGAGACAAGTCGATTCAGGGCACCTAAATCAGTCATATTGATTAACTTTAATGATATGGGTCAACTCAAGTTACTTAGTGATCTAATCAGGTAATAACTTGGGCTCAACCTTTGAGCCTCAATCTAGGTCCATTTGATTTGATCAAAGATATGGACTTGATCAATTACAACTATTTTTTTTTTAATTTGGAGTATCTTTGATCTAATCTAAATAAACTATTGGTTAGATTGGATCAACTACTCTTTCTAGTCTATTAAGTCTTTGATTCTAACCTTAGGTCTAACCCAATTGAAAGGATCTGATTTGAGCTAACCCAATCATTAGATCTTTAATCATAATTCTAGATCTAAAATATATTTTTTAATTTTTAATTAAGTATAGCATTAATATGGGTTAAGATTATTAATTAAAATAATTTTAATTTTATAAAATAATTTTATATCAATTTTATAAAAAAATTTTCTAATCTAAAAACTAGATCGGCTCAACTCACTTCAGTGGGTCGACTAAGTCAATACTTGGTCGATTAACTGATCATGACTAGTAACCATTACTGTTCAATCTGAATCAACTAGATCGGATCAGTCAGCACTGAATTGATTAAAGCAGGGGATTAGGTTGACTCAGTTAAAACTAGTCAGCTTAATTAGTATGCCAATAGATATCAC
This sequence comes from Elaeis guineensis, assembly GCF_000442705.2. Lineage (NCBI taxonomy): Eukaryota > Viridiplantae > Streptophyta > Magnoliopsida > Arecales > Arecaceae > Elaeis > Elaeis guineensis. The sequence continues at coordinate 11,188,364 of NC_025993.2, read as the reverse complement.
ATAGTTTCAGATCTAAAAATTCTCACATAAACTAAAATAAAATCAATCATAACAAACTTTAGATCATATATAAATATTTTATAATTTTAAATTTTATTTTTATAATTAAAATAATTTTAATCATATAGATTAGATATTTTATTTTTCATACAATTCATGCTTTGTATCATATACAATAAATCTTAAGATTTCAACATCTAGGGTTTTACAGAAATGTAAGTTTTTTTTCTTTCACTTTCTTTTTCATAGGACCTCACAGTGGCACCCCTATATACCATGAAGAGTACCCCATTGAATGAGAAGAGAGGGTCATGTAACCCTACTTGCTCCTATGATTGGACGGCCTGGTGATTACCCAATCTGAGTACTTTGCTACTCAGAGCATCTAATCTAATTCACATATCATATATGCAAAAATTTAGATCAAATCTAAATTATATTAGATCTGATTTTATATTAGATCATACCTAAAATTAGATCATAACACATCTTATGCATTGCTAAATCTAGATTTCAACTTTACATGCATATATGTTCATGTCATAATGAACCTTCGCTCTGATACCATTTAAAAGAAAGCATGGTGGGTGATGTGCATGTATTTTTAAAATTTTACAGTGAAACATGCATAGATTAAATAATTTAATCTATAATGTATGCATAGATCAAATCTAAATCACCATACAGGATCTATGATATAAACTAATATGCATGTATGCACATCTGAAATCTACAATTCAGCAAGTATAGAATATATTTAATTTATTTTTAGATCACATCTAAATATTAATTGAGATCAAAACTTCATACTTGAGCACGGGTAGTAGATCACCGCATCCAAAATTTATGATAGTTAGTTCTTCATGATGCTTGGTAGCTACACATACATCCGGTCTCTACGGATATCCACATAAAACCCTTGTACTGATCGATCTTTTCGAAAGTGCTAGCTCGTGAAGACACAATCCTTTGGCTGATCTAAGAGAAACATGATGAAAATGAAGAATAAGAAGATCCTCTCTTTTTTCTTCTTGGATCTATGCATCTGATCTCTACAATAGAGATCAAAAGAAGAAATCTTTCTTCTCAATTTTCCACACATAAGAGAGAATCTTTTTCTCTTCCTTTCACGCTTTTGAGAAGAACTTTTCTTCTTTAATTTTTTATGATAAAAATTAGATCTAATCTAATTTTTTATGTTGAAAATCATAGGAGATCTTGAGTCCTAGAAGAATCCAAAAGAGAGATCCAAGAGAAGAACTATTCTTCTCTCTTTTTCTCTCTTTTTCTTCTTGATCTAGAACTCCAAGAAGCCCCAGACATCCAACCAGATTTTTTTGATATATTTTTTTTAAATTTTTATGTTAAAAATTAGATCAAATCTAATTTTTATTCTAAAAAAATAGAAAAAAAATTTGAAAGAAGAACTCATTCTTCAAAACTGCGCACAAAAAAGAAGATCTATTTTCTTCCTTGATCTAGAACTCCAAGAAGCCCCAAACGCCCAACCATATTTTTTTGATATTTTTTTTAAAATTTTTATATTAAAAATTAGATCTAATTTAATTTTTATCTTAAAAAAAATTTAAAAAAAATCTGAAAGAAGAACTCCTTCAAGGCTGCGTACAAGAAAGAAAACCCTTCTTCTTCCTTGATCTATCTCTCTTTGGAAAGAACTTTTCTTCTCTAATTTTCTACTGTAAAATCAACAGAGAAGCCTCTCTTTGATATCTAAAAATCAGCAACCAAAGTCTCATAAAATCATATCAAGATGGGGAGGAAAGGAGGGGGAAGGCGTCATGTAGAATTGGGGCATCCAACTCTTGGACGCTCCCTTTTATTTTTGGCGACAAGAAAGAGATGGAGAGACGCCCTATTTTTCATGGAAGAGAGGAGAGGGTGCACAACTCTTTTGGGGCATAGATCTCATGGTGAAGAGAGGTGTGGCATGAGAAATAAATATCACATGGAGGTTTCAAGTTGGTCAAGTCCTATTCCAAATAGGACTCAAGAATCTTGATCAAATTCTAACTAATTCTTGGACTCAATCCTAACTAACTTAGAACTTAGTTATAATAAACTAACTAATTAGGTCCTAGCCCAATTATTAGGCTCCAATTGAATTTATAATTAGTTAGATTAAAACCTCATTGATCTAGGGATTGATTCTTGATGGATATCAAGGAAGCTATTTGATAATAGGGCTTGATCCAATCAAGTCTATTATTCAATAAGATTTGATCCAATCAAAATCTATATAAAATAATTGAATCATATTCATGCATTCCTGAGATCAATTGGAACAAGCCATATTATTCAATAGGGATGCATCCAATCAATCCAAAACCAATCTAATTGAATCCAATTCAATTAGAACTAATCTAATCTCCATTGCTCAATCAAAGTAAGCCAATTAACAATCATATTATTAATTAATTATTCTTTTAATTTATCAACTATTAGTAAATATTTTATTACAATCTTTGTAAAAGATTAATCATCAATCAAATTGATAATTAAATCCTTCAATGATTCATAATCGTCGATGAGTCATTTGATCAGACAGATATTTCTATATGTATGACCTTAAATATTCGAACCTAAGCCGATAACACAAGAATAATTTCTGTACTAATTGATATAACCATCTAGCAATGGGACCTAACATTCGGATAGGCCGAATGTATGTCCAGCAACACTCTAGAACCCATACAGATATAGTTACCGTATAATTCATCCCTCTGACCCTTGATGCTCAAAGATGACTTTGGGTTAAACTGTGAATCCGAGATAAGTAGTCCATATTGTGTCTCAACCTTAAAAATTCTATGCCTCCTCACTAGGACTATTTTGACTAAAATTTTGCTGAATTGAAATACAATGATGCATTATCTCTAATTTTACTTGGAGTGGTCAATCCCATCTTGACTCGCACTCAGACTTCATAAGTATTTGACTGTACCCAAAAATCTTCCGTCATCGAATTAAAAATTTAGATAGTTCGGTACCAAAGCACAGTGAGTTGCTTACAAGTCATTGAGGCAGCCTCAAGTCTGAGGGACATAGATATCTATATCCCATCAGAGCAATCCTTAACAGCAAAGTGCTTCGGAAGTGGTCACACTCAGTAAAATTTACTCATACAAATTGTTGGTGCAAAAATCCGCTTGCGTTGGAGAAGCTGGAGTTGTGGGGGTCGCGGTCACCGTCGGGACCTACAAAAGAAGTCTAAACCGGAGGTGGGGTTGCTCCGGCAAGACCCTCCGACGCTCAAGTCAGTTCTCTGCCTCAACAAGAATGGAGTGCTCGAATGAAAATTTTAGCAGAATTTTGGGATAGAGAATAGAGCTTAGAGAATAACGTATCTGGGGCCCCCTTTTATAGGCGAAAAGGGAGCAGCAAACTGATAGCGATATCTGTAACCGTCTGGCAATGGGCTGCCCAGAGTCAGGCGGAGTTTGTTGCGAAGAGTAGTGGAGTGGGATTGTGGCCACCACTGGGACGTGCCACGTGGAGTCTGTTGCGGGTAGTGGAACGGCGTCCGTTGTCACGACTTGCCAGGAGGTGGGAGGAATCGCACGGTATCTATCGCAGGGAGTGGAGCAGAATCGTGGTCATTATGGTGATCTACCAGGGAGTGATGGAGCCACGCAAAATCCATTGCAGGAGGTGGAGTAGTGTCGTGGCCGTCACTGCGGCCTGCCAGGTAGTGATGGAGCCACACGAAATCTGTTGCAAAAGGTGGAGCAGGGTCGTGGCTGTTGCTGCGGCCTACCAGTGGGCCTAGGCCTGTCAGCCGAAGTTCGACTGGAGTGTCTGGCGGGGAGAGGTGGCTAGCCACCCGTCTGAGAGGAGCTCGGAGTCCGGCTCCCGTAGGAGTCCGGATGAAGTCTTCTTGCAGCTGGAGTTGGGAACGAGACCCGGTTCCCGTAGGAGTCCAGGTAGAGTCTTCCTGCAATTTAAGTCAGGTGCGAAGTCTGGCTCCCGTAGGAGTTCGGACGGAGTCTATCTGTAATTGCAGTTGAGGGTGAAGTCCGGCTCCCGTAGGAGTCCAGACGAAGTTTACCTACAATTAGGATTGCGGGTGGAGTCCGTCTCCCGTAGGAGTTCGGACGAAGTCTGCTTGCAGTCGAAGCTGCGGGGACGAGGTCCGGCTCCCGTAGGAGTTCGGGTGGAGTCTACCTACAATTAAAGTCAGGTACGAAGTCCAGCTCCCGTAGGAGTCCGGACGGAGTCTACCTGCAATTGGGGTCATGGACGAAGTCCGGCTCCCGTAGGAGTCCGGACGGAGTCTTCTCGTAGCCGGAGCTGGGGACGGAGCCCGGCTCCCATGGGAGTCTGGACGGAGTTTACCTGCAATCAAGGTCAGAGATGAAGTCTGGCTCCCGTAGGAGTCCGGACGGAGTTTACCTGTAAGTGAAGTCGTGGGTGGAGCTCGGCTCCCATAGGAGTCCGGACAAAGCCTTCCCGCAGTCGAGGTCGAGGACGGAGCCCGGCTCCCATGGGAGTCCGGGTGAAGCCTTCCAGCAGTTGAGGTTGGGGATGAAGTCTGGCACCCGTAGGAGTCTGGACTAAGTATGCCTGTAGCTGGAGTCGGAGACAAGATCTGGCTCCCGTAGGAGTCCAGTCGAAGTCCACCTGCAATCAAGGTCAGGGATGAAGTCCGGCTCCCGTAGGAGTTCGGACGGAGTTTACCTGTAAGTGAAGTTGTGGGCGGAGCTCGGCTCCCGTAGGAGTCCGGGCGAAGCCTTCCCGCAGTCGAGGTCGAGGATGGAGCCCGGCTCCCATGGGAGTCCGGGTGAAGCCTTCCAGCAGTTGAGGTTGGGGATGAAGTCCAGCTCCCGTAGGAGTCCAGACTAAGTCTGCCTGTAGCTGGAGTCAGAGACGAGATCTGGCTCCCGTAGGAGTCCAGTCGAAGTTCACCTGCAATCAAGGTCAGGGACGAAGTCCGGCTCCCGTAGGAGTCCGGACGGAGTTTACCTGTAAGTGAAGTCGTGGGCGGAGCTCAGCTCCCGTAGGAGTCTGGGCGAAGCCTTCCCGCAGTCGAGGTAGAGGATGGAGCCCGGCTCCCATGGGAGTCCGGGTGAAGCCTTCCAGCAGTTGAGGTTGGGGATGAAGTCCGGCTCCCGTAGGAGTCCGGACTAAGTCTGCCTGTAGCTAGAGTCGGAGACGAGATCTGGCTCCCGTAGGAGTCTGGTCGAAGTCCACTTGCAATCAAGGTCAGGGACGAAGTCCGGCTCCCGTAGGAGTCCGGACGGAGTTTACCTGTAAGTGAAGTCATGGGCGGAGCTCGGCTCCCGTAGGAGTCTGGACGAAGCCTTCCCGCAGTCGAGGTCAAAAACGGAGCCCGGCTCCCATGAGAGTCCGGGCGAAGTCTTCCAGCAGTTGAGGTTGGGGACGAAGTTCGACTCCTGTGAAAATCCGGACTAAGTACGCCTGTCGCTGGAGTCGGAGATGAGATCTGGCTCCCGTAGGAGTCCGGTCGAAGTCCACCTGCAATCAAGGTCAAGGACGAAGTCTGGCTCCCGTAGGAGTCCGGACGGAGTTTACTTGCAAGTGAAGTCGTGGGCGGAGCTCAGCTCCCGTAGGAGTCCGGGCGAAGTCTTCCCGCAGTCGAGGTTGAGGACGGAGCCCGACGCCCATGGGAGTCCGGGCGAAGCCTTCCGGTAGTTGAAGTTGGGGATGAAGTCCGGCTCCCGTAGGAGTCCGGACGAAGTCTGCCTGTAGCTGGAGTCAGAGACGAGATCTGGCTCCCGTAGGAGCCCGGTCGAAGCTTGTCAGCTGGATCCCCGGAGGGTCACCCCCATCACGAACTTCGGCTGGGGGGTATTTTATACCCAACACCAGTCCCCCTACTTTCGAGTTCGAATTTCGAATGAAGGAAGTACAGAGAAATTTTCGCAGCCAAAGTTATCCCCTTGAATCCTGTGCACGATCGTCCCCAGATATTTTGGCATTAAATGCGTGCGTGCTGGAGTCTTTTCGAATCGGGGCAATTCGAAGGGACCCTTCGGAATTTCCGCTGGTACGTTGGCCCAGATACGACGTAATAATGGTCCCGTCAGCTGTCAGCCACTTTTAGCCACCTACCGTGGCGAGTGGGACACGTGTCGAGCGCGGGTCGGCCTCAGGAGATTCGCGATCATTATGGCGCCGGATCTCAGGGTCTTTTTAAACCTGCCCTTCCGCCTGAAAGTTCTATCGGTATCCGCCTTTTCTTCGAGAGCCCTGACCCTTCTTGGCATCTTCTTTGGCCCTAGGCGTCTTTCGAGTCATCGCTATCCTCGCCCCTCTACATCCTTCAGAGCGATCTAGGTTAGTCCCGGAACCTTCGCTTTTCTTCTTGCCATTTATGGGCCTTTTCTCCTCCATTTTCTTCTGTCGCATTTCTCTGATTTGGTCTCCCGCAACCCCTCGTCCCTTGTCCTGCCTGATTTCTCTGGGATCTTTAGGGTCTTCATTTGAAATCATTCGAAATATCTTCCGGTGCCTCGGCCTCTAGCGTTTCCGGGAGTTCTTCCGCCTCAGCCCCCCAGGACCCCCATTCTGTAGATGAACCCACATTTGGGACTGGGCTTCACCCAGTTTTTGCATCGAGTGCCATTCCCTGCTCCCTGACTCTGGATGAACTCCTACTGATAAGGGTTCAGTACGGAGTTCCTCTGGAGTACGACCTGGAGCTTCCTGACCCCTCCGACCGGGCTAGCACTCCCCCACCTAGTCGTTTCTGCCTGTATCAGGAGGCATTCCGTGCCGGACTCTGGCTTCCGCTTCCACCCTTTGTCGTCGCCCTTTTCTGCTTCTTTGATATCTCTTTGGCTTCAGTTGCTCCGAATTCCTTTAGGTTTTTGATAGGGTTCCTTTCCCTTTGCCACGTAGTCGAGGTTCAGCCATCTCTTTCTTTGTTTAGGTATTTTTACACCTTCAAGCATCACCCTTCGATGAAGGACTGGTGGTATTTCTCCCTCCAGTTTGGCAAGAAGGGGTTGCTGAAAGGTGCTCCCTCTTCAATCCACAACTGGAAGGGAAAATACTTCTTCGTCCACTGTCCAACTTTGAGGCTGGGCCTACCCCTTTGGGGCTCTCTGAGGGACTCTGTCCGTCGGGCTCCCAGCCTGGGGGAGGACGACCTTCAGGCCACCCGAAAGCTTCTTGACTATTCCGCTCCTTCCCTTCCCAACCTTCTGAAGGAGCAATTTTTGTTCAACATCGGCTTGAGCCCCAGGATCCTGCGAGTACTCCATCTTTTCTTTTCTCTTCTTTTCTTTCGTCCTTCTTCTTTTTCTTTCTTTTTCTTTCTTTTTCCTCTTTTTCTCTATTTTTTTTTTTTTGCACGTCACTTCTTCTTTTTTCACCTCATTGTTGATTTTTGATTTTTTTTTTCAGGAATAGACGCCGAAGCAGCACGGATGCTCGCCAGGGGCCTCAAGGCCCATAAGAGAAAAGTATCGCGGCCTCCGGATCAGCAAAGAAGGCCAGAGTGGAGGAGACGAGCTCGACCGTGCCTGTCCAGGCGGCTCCCATGATTGACGTTCCTTCGGACGCCGAACCACCGACCCCCCGGGCCTCTTCAAGGAGTCCGCCGACTGGGGCTCCCATTTCGGGGGTCCGTTCCATGGAGGCACCCAGAGTCGAGAGGGGGATGAGAAGGAAGTCGGTGGCCCGCAGGGGGAGTAGCCACCGAGCCACCGTTGAAGAGTCCCTTGGTTCCGAAGAAGAGCCGGAGAATCCCTTCAATGACAGGGACTTGATCAAGCGGCTGATCGACGGCTGCATTCTGCCTGAAGTCGTCGAGAGGATCGACTGCGCCAATCCTGAGCAGCAGGTTTGGGACTCCCTAGGGTCCTTTCTCGAGGTAAATAAATCTTCATTTAATTGGCTTTTCGACCCTTGTTCTGATCCCCTAGCCGCCCTTGTAGATTGGGCACCAGCTCCTTGCCAACATCAAGGCGATGAACCGGGCGAGGAGGAACGCCATCCAAGCAGAGGAGCGTCGTCGGGCCAAAGTCGCCCGTCTTACAGAAAAGGCCGCCGAAGTAGTTACCCTCCAAGAGGCCCTGGAGAAAGAAAAGCAGGCCCGGGAGGAAGAGAAGCAGACCTCAGAGGAGGCGGTGAGAAAGGCGGAGGCCGAGGTCGCCAATTTGGCGGAGTAGATTTCAGTCCTAGTCTCGGAGGCTAGGGTTCTTGCGGTAGAGGAGTTCAAGGCCTCCGCGGAGATGAGAGACCTGAACGTCCGATTCGGCCAGGAAGCATTCATCAAGGGGTTCGAGCTCTGCCAGAAGAAGCTGGCTAGGAAATTTTCCGAGCTCGACCTCAGCTTCTTGGGTGAGGGGTCTGAAGATGAGGCCGGTCCCTCTCCTGCCGCTACTGCTGCCGCAGCCCCCTTCCAGGGACACTGAGCTCCCCAACCCCTACCGTAGAGGTCTGAGACCTCCGACCTTGTATGTTTCTTTTACTGTAATTTTTTCTTTTCTTTTTATCTTCAAAAAATATTCAATCAATAAAGTTGAATTTCTCATCGTGGATGGCTTCTCCTTTCTTCCTTCTCCCTTTTTTGTTTTTCTTTCTGCAATGAGACGTGCCTTGATGCTTTTGTCTCCCGATGGTAGTGTCCTACCGAAGCACTTCTCCTGCCCCAGAGGATTCCGCTGAAGTCCGCGATCCAGCGGCTGAAGAAAGGAAGTTCTTCATTTGACAAAAAAGTCGAAGAAGATGGAAGGCGAGCTTCGTAGGTTGAGAGAGGGTCACTCTGAAGCCACCGCGGAGGCCACCCGCTTTCGAAATCTTCACGTGAAGGAGATCATGGAGTACAGTCGGAGGAAGGTGAACTTCGCGAAGGAGCTTGAGGAACACAAGAAGAGCGTCAGTGATCGAATTTGGGCTCAAGCTGCAAAGATCAGTGCCCTCAGGGTGGAACTGTCAGCTGCGCAAGAGAGGATTGGCCAGCTGGAAGGAAGTTCATCCCGACTCTTGGCCTGGGTCGACGGCGACCGGGAGTGGTCGAAGAAGATCTCTGACCTTCAGCAGCAGCTTCAAGATGCCGAGGCAGGCTACGACGCGCATCGGGCCGGCTGGCACAGGCAGGTGGATGAATACAAAGGGAGACTCAGGGTGGTGACCGACGAAGTTGCCCATCTTCAAGGGCAGCTAGCTGGCAGGGTTCAGCTCGCTTTCGCTCGGGATTCCAACGAGCTCCAATCCCTGAGAAAAACTGCAGAAGAGCTTTCTATCACCTTTGGGGGGAGGACGGTCGAGCTGCAGCAATTGAAGATCCAGCTGGCATGTGAGCAGCAGACCATCAAGGATGCGGAGGCGAAATCCGAGGTCCTGAGAAAGAGGCATCGAGAGGTGGAGAACGAAAGCCAGCGACTCCGTCAGGCGCTCCAAGATGCGCTGCTGAAAAAGAGAGAGCTAGAAGAAGAAGTCAAAAATCTAAGGCAGTCCTGGATAAGGAGTGAAGCAGATAATTTGAGGTCGAAAGGAGCAGAGCTTCCCTAAGGCTCTTTTTGGCCTTCCGTCTTTCCATGCATACATTTTCTCTTTTGCTGTTTTGTTTTGTTCTTGTGGTTTTGCTTTTCTTCCTTTAGCCTTCTGGGCTTCGCGGTGTATATTTCGCAAATGAAATGAAAAGAGGATTTTGTGTTACCTCATCCACGTATTGTATTAAATTATCGTCTGCCGAACTTCTTTTGTCTTTTGACTTGTCCGATGTCGACGTCGTGTGGAGGTGCCCAATCGTCGCCACACTGATTTGCTTTTCTTGTCGTCCATGGCCATAGGCTCGAGCTTGGCGGTCCAAACTCCACGTCACCTCGAAGGAGTTGTTGTTTTCTTGACCTGTGTCGAGAGCCTTCTTAGAGACCGAGGATGTCTGGTAGGAACTTCCCATCTTTATTGAGATGAGGTTCCCTGGGCCTTTGGTGTGGTTTATTTTTTATCTATTGCCGATGTAATTCATCGCTTTCCTTTTTAATTTTCTCCCTCTTTTTCGAGTGAGGGTCCTCCCCTCGCTTTCTGAGGGGTCGCGTGGGAGTGTAGAGGTGCCATTGAGGGGACTTTTCCCCTTATCCAATTTTATTGGGCAGTCCGGTTTTTGTCATCGTCAAGATGAGGTTCTCCTCCTGTTCTCAACGGGGCTGTGGGGGCACATAAGAGTCGTTGCAAGGGCCTCTCCCCCCATCCGATCTAAAAGAATCGAGCCTTCGATTTTGCTCATGTTAGGACGAGGTTCTCCTCCTGTCCCTATCATGGTTGTGGGGCCACGTAAGGGTGTTGTAAGGCCTCTCCCCCACTCTGATCTAAAAGAACCGGGCCTTTGACTTTGCTCATGTTAGGGCGAGGTTCTCCTCCTATCCCTATCATGGTTGTGGGGGTGCGTAAGGGCGTTGTAAGGCCTCTCCCCCCCTCCGGTCTAAAAGAACCGGACCTTTGACTTTGCTCATGTTAGGGCGAGGTTCTCCTCCTATCCCTAACATGGCTGTGGGGGCGCGTAAGGGCGTTGTAAGGCCTCTCCCCCCATCCGGTCTAAAAGAATCGGGCCTTTGACTTTGCTCATGTTAGGGCGAGGTTCTCCTCCTGTCCCTATCATGGCTGTGGGGGCGCGTAAGGGTGTTGTAAGGCCTCTCCCCCCTCCGGTCTAAAAGAATCGGGCCTTTGACTTTGCTCATGTTAGGGTGAGGTTCTCCTCCTGTCCCTAACATGGCTGTGGGGGCGCGTAAGGGCGTTGTAAGGCCTCTCCCCCCATCCGGTCTAAAAGAATCGGGCCTTTGACTTTGCTCATGTTAGGGCGAGGTTCTCCTCCTGTCCCTAACATGGCCATGGGGGCACCTAAGGGCTGTTATATGGGCCTCTCCCTCAATCCGATCTTAAAACAATCGGACTTCCATTTTGCTCATGCTAGGACGAGGTTCTCCTCTTATTCCTAACATGACCATGGGGCACCTAAGGACTGTTATATGGGCCTCTCCCCCAATCCGATCTTAAAACAATCGGACTTCCATTTTGCTCATGCTAGGATGAGGTTCTCCTTTTATTCCTAACATGACCTCATTTTGATTGTTTGAAGGGGTTATCCCTAATCGTAACAAGTCCGTGCCAAAAGGGAAAGACATGCAAAGTCGAAAAAAAATTTGATTCAAAGCAAAAGTCGTTAGTAATACATTTACAGGTTTTTCAAATTCCATGGTCGTGGAGGGTCTGCTCCTCCTTGAGGTCCTCCGGTGACGGAGTTGATGGTCCCGATTGGAGGCCAATCTTCGGGCTGCTCCTCCCTTCTTGGCGGTTCAGGTTGCGACAGGGCCTTTTGCTGATCCTCTCTGCCTTCAGATCAGCGTCGAATGAACCTGTCGAGCCGATCTCATCTGATAAGCTCATCGATCTCGATCCGGAGCTGAATGCACTCCTCTGTATCATGGCCATGGTCACGATGGTAGAGGCAGAACTTGTTAGGATTGCGCTTCCCAGGGTGTGTGCGCATCCTTTCAGGCCTTGGCAGCTGCTCCCTGACCTCCATCAGTACTTGGGTTTTCGAGGCATTGAGGGGGGCATAGTTGCGGAATCTTTCCAGTGGAGAACCCCGCCGAACTCCACGGTCCGAACTTCTCTGCTTACGTACCCGAGGAGGGGTATGGACACGCTTGTGCCTGGGAGGAGTCCGAGAACATGGCCGAGCTTCTCTCGGCCCTTTTTCGACTGCGGGCTTGCTCGAGTCTCCCGCCTGCCGTTCTCTCGCAGTCTCCTCATCCTTCATTTTGAAGGCTTCTTCCGCTCGGACATATCCTTCGGCCCGAGCCAACAGATCAGCAAAATCCCTGGGGTACTTTTTCTTCAGAGAGAACAAAAGGTCATTCTTCTGAAGGCCGCCCTTCAGAGCGGCCATTGCTACCGACTGGTCCAAGTTTCGGACCTCCAGCGCGGCGATATTGAAATGGTTGATGTAGGCTCGAATGGACTCCCCTTCCCTCTGCTTGATATTGATGAGGGACTCCGAATCCTTTCGGGGGCGCCGGCTACTGACAAAATGGGCCACAAATTGGTGGCTCATCTGATCGAAGGAAAAGATGGTACCCGACTTCAGCATCGAGTACCAATTTCTCACCGCTCCCTTCAAGGTGAATGGGAAGGCTCGGCATAGAATGGCGTCGGGTGCGCCATGAAGCAGCATCATCTTTCAGAAGGCCTTCAGATGATCAACCGGGTCCGAAGTTCCGTCGTAGCTTTCAAACTGGGGGAGTTTGAAGTTTGGCGGGATCGGTTCCTGCATGATCATTTGAGAAAAGAGAGGGTCAGTATAAATATCCTCACCATAAGTGAGGGAAGCGTGGCGGAGTTCTTCGATCCGCTGGTTCATCTCCTGGAGCCTCCGATCCAGGAAATCCTCACGACTACGGATCTCGAGGGTCCTCTGGCAGAACGGGGGTAGAGATCTTCCAGGGGTGGAGTCGTGGTCAGATTGGGGGCTTTCCACCCTTGGATTCGTCTTTCCAGGAAAGACTGGGTGGCTGGCCCAAGTGGCCTGTCCCGCCACCGGATTTTGGAGTTCTGGTGACACTCTTTTGGCCGCACCGATGCCTGCGGCTGCTACTGCTGCTGTATGGCCTGCACAGCTTCAGTGAGGCCTCTGACCTGCTGCACCAGCAGGTCGAATTGCTCTGTGCCAACCGCCATTGCGGGAGGAGGAGGTAGAGGCTGGGAGACTGGAGGTGAGGCTGGAGCCTGAGATCTAGCTACGGAGGTCGTGGATCGCCGTGTGGATGCCTTGCGGGGAGGCATCGGGCGAAGATCAAGTGGGGGAAGGAGGAGTGGACGTCGGGGAAGATGACCAGAGGCGGTCCCGTTGAGCGCTCCTTTAAGAACAAGGGTACTGCGAAGACACAGCCCCTTCCTCTAGTGCCAATCCTGTTGGTGCAAAAATCTGCTTGCGTTAGAGAAGCTGGAGTTGTGGAGGTGGCGGTCGCCGTCGGGACCTGCAAAAGAAGTCTAAATCGGAGGTGGGGTTGCTCCGACAAGACCCTCCGACACTCAAGTCAGTTCTCTACCTCAACAAGAATGGAATGCTCGAACGAAAATTTTAGCAGAATTTTGAGATCGAGAATAGAGCTTAGAGAATAACATATCTGGGGCCCCCTTTTATAGGTGAAAAGGGGACAGCAGACTGATAGCAATATCTGTAACTGTCTGGCAGTGGGCTGTCCAGAGTCAGGCGGAGTTTGTTGCGAAGAGTAGTGGAGTGGGATTGTGGCCACCACCAAGACATGCCACGTGGAGTCTGTTGCGGGTAGTGGAACGGCGTCCGTTGTCGTGACTTGCCAGGAGGTGGGAGGAATCGCGCGGTATCCGTCGTAGGGAGTGGAGCAGAATCGTGGTCATTATGGTGATCTGCCAGAGAGTGATGGAGCCGCACAGAATCTATCGCAGGAGGTGGAGCAGTGTCGTGGCCGTCACTGCGGCCTGCCAGGGAGTGATGGAGCCATGCGGAATCTGTTGCAGGAGGTGGAGCAGGGTCGTGGCTGTTGCTGCGGCCTACCAGTGGGCCTAGGCCTGTCAGTCGAAGTTCGGCTGGAGTGTCTGGTGGGGAGAGGTGGCTAGCCACCTGTCTGAGAGGAGCTCGGCTCCCGTAGGAGTCCGGACGGAGTTTACCTGTAAGTGAAGTAGTGGGCGGAGCTCGGTTCCCGTAGGAGTCCGGGCGAAGCCTTCCCGCAGTCGAGGTCGAGGATGGAGCCCGGCTCCCATGGGAGTTCGGATGAAGCCTTCCAGCAGTTGAGGTTAGGGACGAAGTCCAGCTCCCGTAGGAGTCCGGACTAAGTCTGCCTGTAGCTGGAGTCGGAGACGAGATCTGGCTCCCGTAGGAGTCCGGTCGAAGTCCACCTGCAATTAAGGTCAGAGATGAAGTCCGGCTCCCGTAGGAGTCTGGACGGAGTTTACCTGTAAGTGAAGTCGTGGGCGGAGCTCGGCTTCCGTAGGAGTTCGGGCGAAGCCTTCCCGTAGTCGAGGTCGAGGATGGAGCCCGGCTCCCATGGGAGTTCGGGCGAAGCCTTCCAGCAGTTGAGGTTGGGCACGAAGTCCGGCTCCCGTAGGAATCCAGACTAAGTCTGCCTGTAACTAGAGTCGGAGACGAGATCTGGCTCCCGTAGGAGTCCGGTCGAAGTCCACCTGCAATCAAGGTCAGGGATGAAGTTCGGCTCCCGTAGGAGTCCGGACGGAGTTTACCTGTAAGTGACATCGTGGGCGGAGCTCGGCTCCCGTAGGAGTCCGGGTGAAGCCTTCCACAGTCGAGGTCGAGGACGGAGCCCAGCTCCCATGGGAGTCCGGGTGAAGCCTTCCAGCAGTTGAGGTTGGGGACGAAGTCCGGCTCCCGTAGGAATCCGGACTACGTCCGCCTGTCGCTGGAGTCGGAGACGAGATCTGACTCTCGTAGGAGTCCGGTTGAAGTCCACCTGCAATCAAGGTCAAGGACGAAGTCTGGCTCCCGTAGGAGTCCGGACGGAGTTTACCTGCAAGTGAAGTCGTGGGCGGAGCTCGGCTCCCGTAGGAGTCCGGGCGAAGTCTTCCCGCAGTCGAGGTCGAGGACAGATCCCGGCTCCCATGGGAGTCCGGTTGAAGCCTTCCAGCAGTTGAGGTTGGGGACGTAGTCCGGCTCCCGTAGGAGTTCGAACGAAGTCTGCCTATAACTGGAGTCGGAGACGAGATCTGGCTCCCGTAGGAGCCCGATCGAAGCTTGTCTGTTGGATCCCCGGAGGGTCACCCCCGTCACGAACTTCGACTGGGGGGTATTTTATACCCAACACCAGTCTCCCTACTTCTGAGTTCGAATTTCGAATGAAGGAAGTACAGAAAATTTTCGCAGCCGAAGTTATCCCCTTGAATCCTGTGCACGATCGTTCCCAGATATTTTGGCATTAAATGCGCGCGTGCTGGAGTCTTTTCGAATCGGGGCGATTCGAAGAGACCCTTCGGAATTCTCGCTGGTACGTTGGCCCAGATACGGCGTAATAATGGCTCCATCAGCCGTCAGCCACTTTTAGCCGCCTACCGTGGCAAGTGGGACACATGTCGAGCGCGGGTCGGCTTGTGGGGATTCACGATCATTATGGCACCGGATCCCAGGGTCTATTTAAACCTGCCCTTCTGCCTGAAAGTTCTATCGGTATCCACCTTTTCTTCGAGAGCCCTGACCCTCCTTGGCGTCTTCTTTGGCCCTAGGCATCCTTCGAGTCATCCCTGTCCTCGCCCCTCTGTATCCTTCAGAGCGATCTAGGTTAGTCCCGGAACCTTCGCTTTTCTTCTTGCCATTTAGGGGCCTTTTCTCCTCTATTTTCTTCTGTCGCATTCCTCTGAT
This sequence comes from Elaeis guineensis, assembly GCF_000442705.2. Lineage (NCBI taxonomy): Eukaryota > Viridiplantae > Streptophyta > Magnoliopsida > Arecales > Arecaceae > Elaeis > Elaeis guineensis. Next base: position 11,173,027 of record NC_025993.2, on the reverse strand, counting down.
TTGGTCTCCCGCAACCCCTCGTCCCTTGTCCTGCCTGATTTCTCCGAGATCTTTAGGGTCTTCGTTTGAAATCATTCAAAATGTCTTCCGGCGCCTCTGCCTCTAGCGGTTCCGAGAGTTCTTCCGCCTCAGCCCCCCAGGACCCCCATTATGTAGACGAACCCACATTTGGGACTGGGCTTCACCCGATTTTTGCACCGAGTGCCATTCCCTATTCCCTGACTCCGGATGAACTCCTACTGATAAGGGTTCAGTATGGAGTTCTTTCGGAGTACGACCTGGAGCTTCCTGACCCCTCCGACCGGGCTAGCACTCCCACCCGATCGTTTCTGCCTGTATCAGGAGGCGTTCCGTACCGGACTCTGGCTTCCACTTCTGCCCTTTGTCGTCGTCCTTTTTCGCTTCTTAGATATCTCTTTGGCTTCAGTTGCTCCGAATTCCTTTAGATTTTTGATAGGGTTCCTTTCTCTTTGCCACATAGTCGAAGTTCAGCCATCCCTTTCTTTGTTTAGGCATTTTTACACCTTCAAGCATCACCCTTCGACGAAGGACTGATGGTATTTCTCCCCTCAATTTGACAAGAAGGGGTTGCTGAAAGGTACTCCCTCTTCAATCCACAACTGGAAGGGAAAATACCTCTTCGTCCACTGCCCGACTTTGAGGCTGGGCCTACCCCTTTGGGGCTCTCTGAGGGACTCTGTCCGTCGGGCTCCCAGCCTGGGGGAGGACGACCTTCAGGCTGCCCAGAAGCTTCTTGACTATTCTGCTCCTTCCCTTCCCAACCTTCTGAATGAGCAATTTTTGTTCAACATCGGCTTGAGCCCCCAGGATCCTGTGAGTACTCCATCTTTTCTTTTCTCTTCTTTTCTTCCGTCCTTCTTTTTTTCTTTCTTTTTTTTCTTTTTCTTTTTTTTTTGTGCGTCACTTCTTCTTTTTTCACCCCATTATTGATTTTCGATTTTTTTTTCAGGAATGGATGCCGAAGCAGCACGGATGCTCGCCAGGGGCCTCAAGGCCCACAAGAGAAAAAGTGCCACGACCTCCGGATCAGCAAAGAAGGCCAGAGTGGAGGAGACATGCTCGACCGTGCCTGTCCAGGCGGCTCCCACGATCGACGTTCCTTCGGACGCCGAACCACCGGCCCCCCGGGCCTCTTCAAGGAGTCCGCCGACTGGGGCTCCCGTTTCGGGGGTCCGTTCCACGGAGGCACCCGGAGTCGAGAGGGGGATGAGAAGGAAGTCGGTGGCCCGCAGGGGGAGTAGCCACCGAGCCGCCATTGAAGAGTCCCTTGGTTCCGAAGAAGAGCCGGAGAATCCCTTCAATGACAGGGACTTGATCAAGCGACTGATCGACGGCTGCATTCTTCCTGAAGTCATCAAGAGGATCGACCGCGCCGATCCTGAGCAGCGGATTTGAGACTCCCTAGGGTCCTTTCTCGAGGTAAACAAATCTTCATTTAATTGGCTTTTTGACCCTTGTTCTGATCCCCTAGCCACCCTTGTAGATTGGGCACCAGCTCCTTGCCAACATCGAGGCGACGAACCGGGCAAGGAGGAATGCCATCCAAGCGGAGGAGCATCGTCGGGCCGAAGTCGCCCGCCTTACAGAAAAGGCCGCCGAAGTAGTTACCCTCCAAGAGGCCCTGGAGAAAGAAAAGCAGGCCCAGGAGGAAGAGAAGCAGACCTCAGAGGAGGCGGTGAGAAAGGCGGAGGCCGAGGTCGCCAATTTGGCGGAGCAGATTCCAGTCCTAATCTCGGAGGCTAGGGTTCTTGCGGTAGAGGAGTTCAAGGCCTCCGCGGAGATGAGGGACCTGAACGTCCGATTCGGCCAGAAAGCATTCATCAAGGGGTTCGAGCTCTGCCAGGAGAAGGTGGTCAAGAAATTTCTCGAGCTCGACCTCAGCTTCTTGGGCGAGGGGTCTGAAGATGAGGCCGGTCCCTCTCCTGCCGCTACTGCTGCCGCAGCCCCCCTTCCAGGGACACCGAGCTCCCCAACCCCTACTGTAGAGGTCTGAGACCTCTGACCTTGTATGTTTCTTTTACTGCAATTTTTCCTTTTCTTTTTGTCTTTAAGAAATATTCAATCAATAAAGTTAAATTTCTCGTCGTGGATGGCTTCTCCTTTCTTCCTTCCCCCTTTTTTGTTTTTCTTTCTGCAATGAGACGTGCCTTGACGCTTTTGTCTCCCGATGGCAGTGTCCTACCGAAGCACTTCCCCTGCCCCAGGAGATTCCGCTGAAGTCCATGATCCAGCGGCTGAAGAAGGAAGTTCTTCATTTGACGAAAAAGTCGAAGAAGATGGAAGGCGAGCTTCGCAGGTTGAGAGAGGGTCACTCTGAAGCCACCGCGGAGGCCACCCGCTTTCGAAATCTCCATGTGAAGGAGATCATGGAGTACAGTCGGAGGAAGGCGAACTTCGCGAAGGAGCTTGAGGAACACAAGAAGAGCGCCAGCGACCGAATTTGGGCTCAAGCTGCCAAGATCAGTGCCCTCAGGGTGGAACTGTCAGCTGCGCAGGAGAGGATTGGCCAGCTGGAAGGAAGTTCATTCCGACTCTTAGCCTGGGTCGACGGCGATCAGGAGTGGTCGAAGAAGGTCTCCGACCTTCAGCAGCAGCTTCATGATGCCGAGGCGGGCTACGACGTGCATCGGACCGACTGGCGCAGGCAGGTGGATGAATACAAAGGGAGACTCAGGGTGGCGACCGATGAAGTTGCCCATCTTCAAGGGCAGCTAGCTGGCAGGGTTCAGCTTGCTTCCACTCGGGATTCCAGCGAGCTCCAATCCCTGAGAAAAACTGCAGAAGAGCTTTCTATCGCCCTTGGGGGGAGGACTGCCGAGCTGCAGCAATTGAAGATCCAGCTGGCATGTGAGCAGCAGGCCGTCAAGGATGCGGAGGCAGAATCTGAGGTTCTGAGAAAGAAGCATCGAGAGGCAGAGAACGAAAGCCAGCGACTCCGTCGGGCGCTCCAGGATGCGCTGCTGAAAAAGAGAGAGCTAGAAGAAGAAGTCAAAAATCTGAGGCAGTCCTGGATAAGGAGTGAAGCAGATAATTCGAGGTTGGAAGGAGCAGAGCTTCCCTAGGTCTCTTTTTGGCCTTCCGTCTTTCCATGCATACATTTTCTCTTTTGCTGTTTTGTTTTGTTCTTGTGGTTTTGCTTTTCTTCCTTTAGCTTTCTGGGCTTCGCGGTGTATATTTCGCAAATGAAATAAAAAGAGGATTTTGTGTTACCTCATCCACGTATTGTATTAAATTGTCGTCCGCCGAACTTCTTTTATCTTTTGACTTGTCCGATGTCGATGTCGTGTGGAGGTGCCCAGTCGTCGCCACACTGATTTGCTTTTCTTGTCGTCCATGGCCATAGGCTCAAGCTCGGCGGTCCGAACTCCGCGTCACCTCGAAGAGGTCGTTATTTTCTTGACCTGTGTCGAGAGCCTTCTTAGAAGCCGGGGATGTCTGGTAGGAACTTTCCATCTTTGTTGAGATGAGGTTCCTTGGGCCTTTGGTGTGGTTTATTTTTTATCTGTTGCCGATGTAATTCATCGCTTTCCTTTTTAATTTTCCTCCTCTTTTTCGAGCGAGGGTCCTCCCCTCGCTTTCTGAGGGGTCGCGTGGGAGTGTAGAGGTGCCATTGAGGGGACTTTTCCCCTTATCCAATTTTGTTGGGCAGCCGGGTTTTTGTCATCGTCAGGATGAGGTTCTCCTCCTGTTCTCAATGGGGCTGTGGGGGCATATAAGGATCGTTGCAAGGGCCTCTCCCCCCATCCAGTCTAAAAGAACCAGGCCTTCATCTTTGCTCATGTTAGGGCGAGGTTCTCCTCCTGTCCCTATCATGGCTGTGGGGGCGCGTAAGGGCGTTGTAAGGCCTCTTCCCCCCTCCGGTCTAAAAGAATCAGGCCTTTGACTTTGCTCATGTTAGGGCGAGGTTCTCCTCCGGTCCCTATCATGGCTGTGGGGATGCGTAAGGGCGTTGTAAGGCCTCTCCCCCCCTCCGGTCTAAAAGAACCGGGCCTTTGACTTTGCTCATGTTAGGGCGAGGTTCTCCTCCTGTCCCTAACTTGGCTGTGGGGGCGCGTAAGGGCGTTGTAAGACCTCTCCTCCCATCTGGTCTAAAAGAATCAGGCCTTTGACTTTGCTCATGTTAGGGTGAGGTTCTCCTCCTATCCCTATCATGGATGTGGGGGCGCGTAAGGGCGTTGTAAGACCTCTCCCCCCCTCCGGTCTAAAAGAACCGAGCCTTTGACTTTGCTCATGTTAGGGCGAGGTTCTCCTCCTGTCCCTAACATGGCTGTGGGGGCGCGTAAGGGCGTTGTAAGGCCTCTCCCTCCATCCGGTCTAAAAGAACCGGGCCTTTGACTTTGCTCATGTTAGGGTGAGGTTCTCCTCCTGTCCCTAACATGGCCATGGGGGCACCTAAAGGCTGTTATATGGGTCTCTCCCCCAATCCGATCTTAAAACAATCGGACTTCCATTTTGCTCATGCTAGGACGAGGTTCTCCTCCTATTCCTAACATAACCATGGGGGCACCTAAGGGCCGTTATATGGTTCTCTCCCCCAATCCGATCTTAAAATAATCGGACTTCCATTTTGCTCATGCTAGGACAAGGTTCTCCTCCTATTCCGAGCATGACCTCATTTTGATTGTTTGAAGGGCTTATCCCCAATCGTAACAAGTCCGTGCCAAAAGGGAAAGACATGCAAAGTCGAAAGGAAATTTGATTCAAAGAAAAAGTCGTTAGTAATACATTTACAGGTTTTTCAAATCCCATGGTCGTGGAGGGTCTGCTCCTCCTTGAGGTCCTCTGGTGACGGAGTTGATGGTCCCGATTGGAGGCCGATCTCCGGGCTGCTCCTCCCTCCTTGGCGGTTCAGGTTGCAGCAGGATCTTTGGCCGATCCTCTCTGCCTTCAGGTCGGCGTCGAATGAACCTGTCGAGCCGACCTCGTCTGATAAGCTCCTCGATCTCATTTCGGAGCTGAATGCACTCCTCTGTATCGTGACCGTGGTCATGATGGTAGAGGCAGAACTTGTTAGGATTGCATTTTCCAGGGTGTGTGCGCATCCTTTCCGGCCTTGGCAGCTGCTCCCTGACCTCCATCAGCACTTGGGTTTTCGAGGCATTGAGGGGGGTATAGTTGCGGAATCTTTCCGGTGGAGAACCCCGTCGAACTCTGCGGTCCGGACTTCTCTGCTTACGTACCCGGGGAGGGGTATGGACACGCTTGTGCCTGGGAGGAGTCCGAGAACGTGGCCGAGCTTCTCTCGGCCCTTTTTCTACTGCGGGCTTGCTCGAGTCTCCCGCCTGCCGTTCTCTCGCAGTCTCCTCATCCTTCATTTTGAAGGCTTCTTCCGCTCGGGCGTACCCTTCGGCCTGAGCCAACAGATCAGCAAAATCCTTGGGGTAGTGTTTCTCCAGGGAGAACAAAAGGTCATTCTTCTGAAGGCCGCCCTTCAGAGCGGCCATTGCTATCGACTGGTCCAAGTTCTGGACCTCCAGTGCGGCGATATTGAAATGGTTGATGTAGGCTCGAATGGACTCCCCCTCCCTCTGCTTGATATTGATGAGGGACTCCGAACCCTTCCGGGGGCGCCGGCTGCTGACAAAATGGGCCACAAATTGATGGCTCATCTGATCGAAGGAAAAGATGGTACCTGACTTCAGCATCGAGTACCAATTTCTCGCCGCTCCCTTCAAGGTGGATGGGAAGGCTCGGCATAGAATCACGTCGGGTGCGCCATGAAGTAGCATCATCGTCCGGAAGGCCTCCAGATGATCAACCGGGTCCGAATTCCCATCGTAGCTTTCAAACTGGGGGAGTTTGATGTTTGGCGGGATCGGTTCCTGCATGATCATTTGAGAAAAGGGAGGGTCAGTATAAATATCCTCACCATAAGTGGAGGAAGCATGGCGGAGTTTTTCGATCCGTCGGTTCATCTCCTGGAGCCTCCGGTCCAGGAAATCCTCACGACTACGGATCTCGAGGGTCCTCTGGCAGAACGGGGGTAGAGATCTTCCAGGGGTGGAGTCGTGGTCGGATTGGGGGCTTTCCACCCTTGGATTCGTCTTTCCGGGAAAGACTGGGCGGCTGGCCCAAGTGGCCCGTCCCGTCGTCAGATTTTGGAGTTCTGAAGATGCTCTTTCTGGCCGCACCGATGCCTGCGGCTGCTGCTGCTGCTGTATGGCCTGCACAGCTTCAGTGAGGCCTCTGACCTGCTGCACCAACAGGTCGAATTGCTCCGTGCCAACCGCCGTTGCCGGAGGAGGAGGTAGAGGCTGGGAGACTGGAGGTGAGGCCGGAGCCTGAGATCTGGCCGCGGAGGCCATGGATCGCCGTGTGGATGCCTTGCGGGGAGGCATCGGGCGAAGATCAAGTGGGGAAGGAGGAGTGGACGTCGGGGAAGATGACCAGAGGCGGTCCCGTTGAGCGCTCCTTTAAGAACAAGGGTACTGCGAAGACACAGCCCCTTCCTCTAGCGCCAATCCTGTTGGTGCAAAAATCCACTTGCATCGGAGAAGCTGGAGTTGTGGGGGTCGCGGTAGCCATCGGGACCTGCAAAAGTAGTCTAAACCGAAGGTGGGGTTACTCCGGCAAGACCCTCCGACGCTCAAGTCAGTTCTCTACCTCAACAAGAATGGAGTGCTCGAACAGAAATTTTAGCAGAGTTTTGGGATAGAGAATAGAGCTTAGAGAATAACGTATCTGGGGCCCCTTTTATAGGCGAAAAGGGGGCAGCAGACTGATAGCGATATCTGTAACCGTCTGGCAGTGGGCTGCCCAGAGTCAGGTGGAGTTTGTTGCGAAGAGTAGTGGAGTGGGATCATGGCCACCGCCGGGACGTGCCACGTGGAGTCTGTTGCGGGTAGTGGAACGATGTCCATTGTCGCGACTTGCCAGGAGGTGGGAGGAATCACGCGGTATCCATCGCAGGGAATGGAGCAGAATCGTGGTCATTATGGTGATCTGCCAGGGAGTGATGGAGCCGTGCGAAATCCATCGCAGGAGGTGGAGCCGTGTCGTGGCCGTCACTGCGGCCTGCCAGGGAGTGATGGAGCCGCACGGAATCTGTTGCAGGAGGTGGAGCAGGGTCGTGGCTGTTGCTGCGGCCTACCAGTAGGCCTAGGCCTGTCGGCCGAAGTTCGACTGGAGTGTCTGGCGGGGAGAGGTGGCTAGCCACCCGTCTGAGAGGAGCTCGGAGTCCGGCTCCCGTAGGAGTCCAGATGAAGTCTTCTTGCAATTGGAGTTGGGGACGAGACCCGGTTCCCGTAGAAGTCCGGGTAGAGTCTTCCTGCAATTTAAGTCAGGTGCGAAGTCCGGCTCCCGTAGGAGTCCGGACGGAGTCTACCTGCAATTGCAGTTGAGGGTGAAGTCCGGCTCTCATAGGAGTCTGGACGAAGTTTACCTGCAATTGGGATCGTGGATGGAGTCCATCTCCTGTAGGAGTCTGGACGAAGTCTGCCTGCAGTCGAAGCTGCGGGGATGAGGTCCGACTCCCGTAGGAGCCCGGGTGGAGTCTACCTGCAATTAAAATCAGGTGCGAAGTCTAACTTCCGTAGGAGTCCGGACGGAGTCTACCTGCAATTGAGGTCATGGGTGAAGTCCGACTCCCGTAGGAGTCCGGACGGAGTCTTCCCATAGCCGGAGCTGGGGACGGAGCCCGGCTCCCATGGGAGTCCGGGCGAAGCCTTCCAGCAGTTGAGGTTGGGGATGAAGTCCGGCTCCCGTAGGAGTCCGGACTAAGTCTGCCTGTAGCTGGAGTCGGAGATGAGATCTGGCTCCCGTAGGAGTCTGATCGAAGTCCACCTGCAATCAAGGTCAGGGACGAAGTCCGGCTCCCGTAGGAGTCCGGACGGAGTTTACCTGTAAGTGAAGTCATGGGCGGAGCTCGGCTCCCGTAGGAGTCCAGGCGAAGCCTTCCCACAGTCGAGGTCGTGGATGGAGCCCGACTCCCATGGGAGTCCGGGTGAAGCCTTCCAGCAGTTGAGGTTGGGGACGAAGTCCGGCTCCCGTAGGAGTCCGGACTAAGTCTGCTTGTAGCTGGAGTCGGAGATGAGATCTGGCTCCCGTAGGAGTCCGATCGAAGTCCACCTGCAATCAAGGTCAAGGATGAAATCCGGCTCCCATAGGAGTCCGGACGGAGTTTACCTGTAACTGAAGTCGTGGGTGGAGCTCGGCTCCCGTAGGAGTCCGGGGTGAAGCCTTCCCACAGTCGAGGTCGAGGACGGAGCCCGGCTCCTATGGGAGTCCGGGCGAAGCCTTCCAGCAGTTGAGGTTGGGGACGAAGTCCGGCTCCCGTAGGAGTCCAAACTCAGTCTGCCTGTAGCTGGAGTCGGAGATGAGATCTGGCTCCCGTAGGAGTTCGGTCGAAGTCCACTTGCAATCAAGGTCAGGGATGAAGTCTGGCTCCCGTAGGAGTCCGGACGGAGTTTACCTGTAAGTGAAGTCGTGGGCGGAGCTCGGCTCCCGTAGGAGTCTGGGCGAAGCCTTCCCGCAGTCGAGGTCGAGAATGGAGCCCGGCTCCCATGTGAGTCTGGGCGAAGCCTTCTAACAGTTGAGGTTGGGGACGAAGTCCGGCTCCCGTAGGAGTCCGGACTAAGTCTGCCTGTAGCTGGAGTCGGAGACGAGATCTGACTCCCGTAGGAGTCCGATCGAAGTCCACCTGCAATCAAGGTCAGGGACGATGTCCGGCTCCCGTAGGAGTCCGGATGGAGTTTACCTGTAAGTGAAGTCGTGGGCGGAGCTCGGCTCCCGTAGGAGTCCGGGCGAAGCCTTCCCACAGTCGAGGTCGAGGACGGAGCCCGGCTCCCATGGGAGTCCGGGCGAAGCCTTCCAACAGTTGAGGTTGGGGACGAAGTCCGGCTCCCGTAGGAATCCGGATTAAGTCCGCCTGTCGCTGGAGTCGGAGACGAGATCTGGCTCCCGTAGGAGTCCGGTCGAAGTCCACCTGCAATCAAGGTCAAGGATGAAGTCTGGCTTTCGTAGGAGTCCAGACGGAGTTTACCTGCAAGTGAAGTCGTGGGCGGAGCTCGGCTCCCGTAGGAGTCCGGGCGAAGTCTTCCCGCAGTCGAGGTCGAGGACGGAGCTCGGCTCCCATGGGAGTCTGGGCGAAGCCTTCCAGCAGTTGAGGTTGGGGATGAAGTCCGGCTCCCGTAGGAGTCCGGACGAAGTCTGCCTATAGCTGGAGTCGGAGACGAGATCTGGCTCCCGTAGGAGCCCGGTCGAAACTTGTCAGCTGGATCCCCAGAGGGTCACCCCCGTCACGAACTTCGACTGGGGGGTATTTTATACCCAACACAAATTATCCGTATGCCATCCCATGTCACCACACATCTTGGTTAAGAAGACAACCAACTAAAATGGCATACAACGATCTACACTCGATACAATTATCATCCTTATAATAATTGTATCATTTGGTCGTGAGCAAGATTAAGAATCACATGATAAATCTTTCTTTATCATTTTGATAATAGTTCTTATAAAGACTTCATCATAATATATGAATTCTATTTTGAAAGATGTATTTCTTATGATGAATCTTGTCAGATAATATTTATCATTTTATAATTTATATACATGTATGGAGCACAATCATCTACAACCTAGATGATTGGCTTTAGGACATATTTTCCAACAAGAGATATGTTATTCATGTGGAATGATCAGCCAAACCTAGAAATCTTATGACTATAAAGAAGATAGGGCACCTAACATAACTAGTGTATGGTCCCTATATTTGTTCAATTTGGATACCAACAGGGTCCGCGATTGACCAAGAACCTCGAAAAAATCTAGCTCCATCCTCAACAGGTGGCTTTTCTCAGAATATCTAGACCTATCCTAAGAAGATGGCTAGAAGATCACCTCCTAAATCCCTGGGATGACTGCAACTAAGGAAAGAAGTGCTTCTATCTCTAAGTTCTCTCCATTGATGAGGTTAGACTCTGAGAACAATGCTAAATCACAACAAATAGAGATAGTGCAACCTTTGATTAGAATTGAGATGGGAGTAGCTAACAAAGAGAAGAGGAAAATATCACCTCCACTTAATCAAGATCTCCTGAGTCTGAATCTCCTCTGCAGGCCAAGATTTTGGTACTAGTGGATGATCAACCATCAAGGATGTAGGATCCTAAAACACAAGCTTTAAATACTTAGAAACAAAAGGCATATGTTGCCCAGATATGAAAACCAGTGACCAATGCAGGTTCAAAGCTTGAAGGGGCACCACAGGAGACTGTTAGTTTAGAGATTGAGGCAATGAACCACAAGCAAACCAAGACTTTGTATCTTACTTTTGGGAAAGAAGATATACCAGTGGACCCTATTTTTCTTAAACTAAAGTAGAAGCTGCATACAGGAACACTTCATAGTGGACTGGGGGAGGAGTAGGTAGATTCTGGAGTGCAGGATTTGAAGACCCTGGAAGACAATCAAAAGGGGGACAATATCTTGTTAAAAAAATGAAAGTTATAGTTTGGAATTGTGGGGGTGCAGCTAAAATCAGCTTTGCCATATTGAGATTTGATACCTTGAATTCGACCCACAGAAGCAAAAATTCAGATATGGAGAAGTCTAGCTCGAAGAGCACATTGTGAGGAGATCGGAGATGTGGAGCAATGGGGCATGCAATGCGCAGACCAGCAAGGCCTGCAATGCCCAGGCTAAAAGGATGGAAAGGAGGCCCAAGGCCAGTAGGGGGCCCAGCAGCACACGATCAGACGGCCGTCATCGTGTGTGTGTGTGCGATTTGGCGGCTGTGGACATTGCGGATGCTATCAAAGTTAGTTTTTGAGTTGGCTTTGGATACAAAGAGCTGTTAGGACTCCTGTTATGCATTTGGGTTCAGATTGATTCCTTTAAATGGCCCTATGGGCAACAGAACCACGAAGACCAAGGAGAGGGCCTTGGCAGTAGCTAAGAGAGAGAGTTCGATGAGCGCCAAGAGCGAGCAGTCGGTAGAGCAGATATAGGTAGAGCACCAACAGGGGGTTGGGGATAGAGCAGAGTGTCAGACAGAGTACTACAGAGATATGATGTAGTGGTTTGCATCATAGAAAGCATTCAGGGGCATCGAAGATCCTGATACTGGCAGGTCTGTGAGTGGGTCTTCTTGAAAGATTTTGAAGAGTTTTTGTATGGGTAGCTTCTTACTAAGATAGGTGTGTATATGTGAATTGAGAGTGGATGTTCTTCTCTTGTATTTATTTTTTTCTTATAGTGAAGCTTGCATGCCCCATAAAGGTAGCACTTGGACTATTTCACGTATTTGATTGTGTTCTTTATTTTTTTATCTCTTCTTTCTTCCTACTGTAATGAGTGGTATCGAATCCTGTCCAACACACTAATCATATAAAAACCTTATTGGGAGAATATAGACCTCAGATTTGCCTTTTGTTCGAAACTAGATTGGCTGAGAATTCCTTAACAAGAATTTAAAGATCTATGGGACTAAGATAAGAGGTTTATATGATTCCATCTGTGGGGTTATCGGGGGTATTATTGTGACTTGGCAAAAGTCCTTAGGCACTATTTCCTTCAGTCATATTAATAGACAAGTGGCCTTTGAAATTATTTTACAGCCCAACTATAACACATGGATTTTGGGGGTTGTTTATGCTAGCAATGATGGCCAAGAGAGAAGAAGACTTTGGAAGCAGATTATTTCAGTTCTCTCTTTAGGTCATCCATTATGGTTAATTGGAGATTTTAACTGCATTAATTTTAGTGGCTGAAGACAAGAGGGATGGGAAGTCCTTTGTTGTGAATAGAGATATAAGGGAGTTTGGAGCTTTTTTAGACAGTCTGGTACGATTGATCTTGGTTTTCAAGGACCTAACTATGCTTGGTGTAATAGTAGATTCGGTTTGACTTGAGTATGAGAGTGAATAGACAGGGCATTTGCTTCTACTCTTTTGGATGGACTTGTATCCTGAATCTAAGTTTACCTTGCAAGGTTTGCTTCGGACGACTACCCGCTGTTGCTATTTATTGCAACTAATGTCGATAGGGGGCCTATACCTCATTTCAGTGGGTAATATAGGGATGGCAAAATCGATCCGACCCAACAGGTATGCATCCTACCCAAACCCAGTCAAATCCGAAAAATAGGATTTGATCGGGTTTTGATAAAACTCGAAAACTGTAGCATGGGTATGGTTAGGGTATGGGTAGTATAATTTTCTATCTGAACCCAAACCCGAACCTACGAGTATAGATAATACGTGAACCCATACCCGAATGTATATGTTTATAATTCTGTTTTGGTAATTCTGTTTTGGATAATATATCTAAAATTATTTTGGTTATTTATATATTCTATGTTGAATTGTAATTCTATTTCTATGTTTGATTTCTAAAAATCTGAACTTGTAAATTATGTTCTATGCTAAATTGGTAATTCTGTTTTGGTTGATAATATGCATAAAATTATTTTGGTTGTTTATTTTTTTGGGTATGGTATAGGTATGGGATGGATATGAGTTGAATATAGAGAAATGGGTTACCCATGGATATCTCCGAACCCATTGAATATGAGGATGGGTATTTCTTTTCTTACCTGATCAAGTATCGTGTAGGATTTGGATATAAGATATTAAGTTCGGGTTTGAAGATGGGTAGTATAATACCCGATCCAAACCCTACCCGTTGCCATCCCTAGGGTGATAGGGTCAGGGAATTCTATAAATATTATGACTGACCCTTGGCTGTCTATGATCCTCATTGGTTGGTGGCCTACTTATATCAACATGGAGAATATCAGCAATGATATGAGGGTTCCAGATTACATTAATATCAATAGACGGTGGGACATTGAAAAGCTTGCTCTGTGCTTCTTAGCTGATATGATGCATCAGATAATGACCTTGCCTATCGCTCAAGAACCCTGGTTTGATTAGCTCCTGCGGAGGCATACCAAAAGGAAACGAGTGAAACTTAAGGATGTGGGACTATTGCTTAATGGTGCACAACACCAACAATCTGATATTGACTTTAGCTGGAACTGAAAACTTAAAATTCCCAATTAAGTTACAATTTTCTGGTGGAAGTTAAGGTGGAATAAGCTTCCTTGTAAAGCTATGTTGGTGAGTAAAGGCATTATTCCTGCTGTAGAAGCTTATTGTGATCTTTGTTTAACAGAGGAGGAGGATGGAAATCATATCTTCTTTGATTGTTCTTTTGCAAAAGAGAGCTGGCAGCAATGTGAGAAGATAGGGGGGCTGTAATTTAAACCTAATTCCTATTGCAGTCTTATGGAATTTATGTCAAAGGCTAAAGGCGAAGAAGTGAATAAAGTCAGGACAGCATATAACCCTTGGTTATTGTGGGCAGCTCGCAATGAACGTCTATTTGAGAAAGAGAACCACTCGCCAAGTCAGGTAGCAAGGAAAGCCCTTTCTTATTATACATCTTCCCTTTGTTCGTTAATTAAATCAGCTTCCTTTGCAAATCCCGTTCAGGTCCTGGGTCAGTGCTCAACACCGGGATCTTCCTCTCTCAAATTCTCCAATGGTCTCTTGGCTGACCCCTCCCTTGGGAATGGGGAAGGTCAATTTTGATGCAGCAGTAACCAAAGACAAGGCAGCATCAGGATTTGCTATTCAAGGCTACGATGGAAATGTATTAGGAGCTGGTGGCAAGAAGCTTCTATTATCCTCGGTTCCTTAATTATGATGAGTTAATAGCATGTGGGGGGATCTTTATAAGTAGCCAGTAATGAAATTCAAGCCCAAAATATTTGGTTAGGAGGGGATTCTATTAAGGTGATAAGATGGATTTATAGATATGATATGCAAGCAACGCAAGAACTACCTATTCTCAAGAATATTTTGAAATGGAAATAAACTAAAAGAATCACCCATGTTTCTCATGTTTTACGCAAAGCTAATCAGGCTGTTGATTACATGGCTAATTATGCTCTTGAAGATGATGTGCACTAGGCACGGGGGAGTATAGATGACTCTGTATTTGCTCAGATTGTGTTGGAAGATAGTGCAGGGGTGGTATTTATCAGAAAAAAAATCAAATGGGTGTATTACAGTCGAGAGCTCATGGTTCGACACGTTGGCCTCACGGTCCAGAGTCTCCCTTGACAGGTGTGGTGTTTAGGCGAAAGGAGCTCTACAGTCTATTGAGGGTAATACCTTTCTTCTAACACCAATGTTGCAGTCAAGGGCTTATGGTTCGGCACGTGAGGTATTGTTTGCTTTGGACTACGGTCCATAGTCTAAAGGCTATATGAGCTATTTTTGGGCCTCACGATTTTGCTCCTTAAAAAGAGCTTCACGTACTAAGGATAATCTTTTTCTATATAAACTAGATTCCTCCTTAACTCCAACCAATATAGAACTACTAATATCCTTTCTTCTACACTACAATAGGGTAAGCCTAAAACTGAAGGTATTCTCACAACTGAACAAGTTCATAGAATTGTACATTGCTGCTATGTGTTTCAGTCGAACACGGCTCATAGGATTGGTCTTGCTCACCTAGAAGAGAGGCTGATACGATCTCATATCAGAGAGTTATCACTGAAACCAAAGATTTTGGGATTGCTGCAGCAAGCATTCGTGACATTGCTGGCATTTACAGGGGGGGGGGGGGGGGGCGCAACTCGGTTGACTCGGATCCTAGCCGAGTCAATCAGGTGAGTGATGATTTGATGGGATGCTTGGGTGTGACCACTCATGTAGAGCCTAGCTCTTGTCGGTTGAGGGCTACCCAGTTAGACTTAACAAATGGCATTCAATCAACTTCAGCTGGGTTTAAATTTCAAATGGATCTGCTATCTCTGAACCCTGTCGCAGACTCTCTCACCCTTTCTGGACTTCACTCCTTCAAAGCTCTCTCAATGACACATTCGGCGGACCTTTCGGACCCACAGGGTGAGGCAATTGCCCGTGTCAGAGAGATTGGGCCCACGATGGAACCTGGGATCCGTTGCAGTTTGAAGCGGCTGAAGTGCCGGTACAATCGGGTGTCCTTGCATCCTCTTCTTGTTGCCTTGTGGAGTCTACTTTAAGAGGCGAGATGGGCCCTCAATCCCTAACCTGTATTGAGCTAGAAGATCCGATTATTCCAAGGTACCTCTATGCAGCTGAAGCGCCGGCTTCTCCAGGACTCGATCGTAGTGCTTTCATTGATTGTGTTAACCGAGCTAAGGGTCCTATTATGGATACCTCCTCTGATCCGGTCTACATACAGCCAGAGCCCGATCAAGCTAACACTTGGGAAACCTCTGAGCTTCTCTCCTCGATGGATGATCCACTTCCGTTTCGAACTTCTTTTCAACCTACTGAATCTGAATCCTTAAAGAGGGCTCAAAGGCCTAAAGCGCAGATGGCTGTCAAAGAAGCCACTTCATGTTTGGTCTCTAATAGGAGGTGTTACAGGGGATACTATGAGCACTTCGAATCGGTATTGCATCGTAAGACATTTCAAGCTCTTAGATCGTTAACATGACTGCTGATTGTCATATGAGCTGAGGAGTCAGTTTTTCTGCTAAGCTGAGGCATCCGTGAAGTCCAATCTGTGCATGAACTGTCTCAGTCGATATTTCTTCATTGTGTGCGACAGCTGTCCATCTCGAACAGATAAAAATACGATGTAACAGTCTTTCCTTCCCTGATCTTGCAGGAACTAATAAAGGCTGAATTATCTCATCCTGCACTATGGCAATTTCAATGGTCCGATAATTTCGGAATCACACGATCACACAACTATGCAACCAGCTATTCGATATCCTTCTATATAAATAACCAGAACCCCAAAAACCCAGATAAGTCAAATTGAATCCCTCTCAGAAAACTCATTGCTGCTTCCTTTGTTCTCTATTTTTCTGACTTGAGCGTCGAAGGATCCTCGCCAGAGCCACAACCTCCAGTTTGGGATTTGTTTCGCAAATCTCTCTAGCACCAGCATCCCTACACTAAGACCAGGCATCTGATTTTCGACCTCAAACGTCTGTCTTCCAGCCTCAATCAATTTGAGCAACAACAGATAGAGGAAGGGTTACATTCGCATTCATGGCTCCAAGATGGACATCTTTCCAGCTTTCCAATGCCATCGCTTTCTAACAGACGGCCAGCCAAGCCGATAATCAAGTTCAACCACTGGCACCAGAAGTCCCTCCACTGGCTCAACCGGTCCTCCAGTGCCAGTCACGACTGACCAATTTGGTTAGCTCTCTCAGTAAGTTCAATATCTGATGACTGCAATTCAGGCAGTCCAGACCTTTCTCGTGCCCTTCCAAGCGGTACCACAGCCTCTCCAAGCTGTCCCTACACCCCCCTACGGTGGTGCGTCACACCGTTCCCTTGGTAGTGCCGCCTGTGCCTTCCGCAGTGGCACCTCCGTAGAATCCTGCTCCAATTGTGGCTCTGCAACCACCATCTCAACTAGAACCATAGGTACCTCTTCAAAGTTCGGAGAGGAGGCTGACTCATCAGAGCTATCCTAGGGCCCAGCAGTCAGCCCAACGACTATCTCCAAGCCCACAATCGGGCCATGACTCAACTCCCGGATGCTGATCTCCTCTGTTCTCCAAGGTTGGTACTGTCCATGAGGTTGACTTTGAAAGGCGATTTCAAGAGCTCGACTAGTAGTTAGGTCGAAAAATAGAAAAAACTTTCAACAATAATGGCTCCTCGGTGCTGTCCTATGAAGGGTATAACAATCAGCTGCCTTTCATCCTAAGGATTATGCAGGAACCTCTCCCTATGCACTTTAAGTTGCCTTAACTGGAGGTCTACAATGGGACCACCAACCCCATCGACCATGTGGAGACCTTCAAAGTAGCAATGTTCCTTCAAGGGGCATCAAACGCAATCCTCTATCAAGCGTTCCCTCCAACCCTTAAGGGAGCCACTCGACAGTGATACTTGAGTCTGAGGCCGATGTTAATTCATTCCTTTGAAGATCTATATCAGTCTTTCATCGACCATTTTATCAGCAGCCAACGATAGCAGAAGCGGTCTGACTACCTTCACACCATCAAGCAAAAGAAGGATGAGCCGATCCACTCCTTTATGAATAGATTCAACTTGGTGACTTTTGGAGATCCAAAGCTTGGACCAGTTGATCGTGATGGCCGCAATGATGAGCGATTTACTGAAGAACGACATGAAAAAGTCATTAATAAAAATTTATCCCTAGGATCTTCCGAATATACTTGTCTATGCAGAGAAGTATACCCGCATGAAAGAGGTCTTTGCTGATGATACTTCTGCCAATTTAGCCACGACAGGACCTAGCAAAAAGTGCCATCCAAGATGAATAGAGAAAAGCTGCCTGTGCTCTCGATCTCCTTCCCCAGGTGGAATAATGGGGTTTGAGATTGTCGATCTCAGAGTCCCTCGAGAAGGGTTTTGTGACTATCACCGCCTGGGCAGTATGATAGCTACATGCCCCTCATTGTTCCTCAGAGTGAGGTATTTTTACAAGTGGGATCTGTGTTACCTGCACCTCAACTAATGAGAACAAGGTCGGAATGCATCGGGACCCAACTAAATATTGCTTTTATCACCATGACCATGGTCACGATACTGAAGACTGGAATCAGCTTCATGATGAGATTGAGAGGCTCATTAGGTAGGGATGGCTGAATCATTTTATCCAAAGAGCGATCGCTCAACGTCGAGCTCTGAGAGCTCCGCAGCCACCTCCTATGCCTCAACAACCTCTCCCTCTACCTCAGCCACTGCAAACACCAGCTCGACAGGAGTGGCGTGAGGTCGGTGAGCAGATGGTTGAAGAAGAGTGATCCGTCCAAGGAGAAATCCATATGATTATTGGGGGTTTGTCTAGGACCCCCAATGGGCCTAGATTTTAGAGAAGGCCTGGTTAACAGGTGCCCCCAACCAACTGAGGAGGAGAATCTGAGTCAGATGGTGAAACTCGGCTCATGTCTATATGAGGGCCACCAGTTTATGATGGATGCTTGAGTTTTTCAAGAGTTACTTCCTCCTCCTACTTGAGATCCTGAACCATAATGATGGTCAACCAACATGAGGGATAACTTATTAGACCCTCAGAAGGCCGTCGAGAGTGCATGCCATAGGTACAAGCTTGTCGTTGGTACATAATGCCTCTCGTATGAAGATGAAAAGTGCTAGATGCTGCAGGCATAAGTTCACCGTAGACACACAGAGCCACTCGTGATGGATAACTTATCAGACCCTTAGAAGGCCATCGAGAGTATATGCCATAGGCACAAGCACGCCATCAGTACATAATGCTTCTCGTGCGAAGATGAGAAGTACTAGATGCTGCGGACACAAGATCGTCATAGGCACACAGAGCCACTTATGAGGGATAACTTATCAGATCCTCAGAAGGCTACCAAGAGTGCATGCCACAGGCACAAGCTCACCCCTGACACATAATGCCTCTTGCGTGAAGATGAGAAGTGCTAGATGCCGCAGGCACAAGATTGCCGCGGACACACAGAGCCACTCATGAGAAATAACTTATCAGACACTCAAAAAGCAGTCGAGAGTGCATGCAACAGGCACAAGCTCACCACCGATACATAATGCCTCTCGCATGAAGATGAGCAATGCTAGATGCCGTAGGCATAAGATCGCCGCAGGCACAAAGAGCCACTCATGAGGGATAACTTAGCAAACCCTTAGAAGGCCACAAAGAGTGCATGCCACAGGTACAAACTTATCATTGGCACATAATGCCTCTCGCACAAAGATAAGAAATACTAGATGCTGCAGGCATAAGATCGCTGCAAGTACACAGAGCCATTCGTGAGGGATAATTTATCAGATCCTCAGAAGGTTGTCGAGAGTGCATGCCACAGGTACAAGCTCGCTGCCGGCACATAATGCCTCTCGCATGAAGATGAGAAGTGCTAGATGTCATAGGCACATAGAGCCACTCATAAAGGATAACTTATCAGATTCTCAGAAGATCGTCAAGAGTACATGCCACAGGCACAAGCTCACCACCGACATATAATGCCTCTCTTGTGAAGACGAGAAGTGCGAGATGCTGCAGGCACAAAATCACCACAGGCACATAGAACCACTCATGAGAGATAACATATCAGACTCTCAGAAGGCCGCTGAGAGTGCATGCCATAGGCACAAGCTCATCACCGGCACATAATGCCTCTCGCACGAAGATAAGAAGTACTACATGCTGCAGGCACAAGATCGCTGCAGGCACATAGAGCCACTCATAAGGGATAATTTATCAGACCCTCAAAAGGTTGTCGAGAGTGCATGCTATAGGCACAAGCTCACCACCGGTATATAATGCCTCTCGCATGAAGATAAGAAGTGCTAGATGCCGTAGGCACAAGATCGTCACAGGCACATAGAGCCACTCATGAGGGATAACTTATCAAACCCTCAAAAGATCGCTGAGAGTGCATGCCATATGCACAAACTCACCGTCAGTACATAATGCTTCTCATGTGAAGATGAGAAGTGCTAGATGCCGTAAGCACAAGATCGCCGCAGGCACATAAAGACTCGTGAAGGCTCTTATCAGACCCTTCAGAAGATCTCGATGGCTTCGAGATGAGCTAACTTACAAGACCCCTACAGAGCTCGAGTCATTTGAAAAGTGGAAGGAGACCCTTAGAGAACCTCCGGAGGGATAACTAATCAAATTTACTAAAGGCCATCAAGAGAGCAAAATACCAGAGGCACAAGCTCGTCATTGGCACACACTGCCTCTCATGTGAAAATGAGAAGAACTAGATACCATAGGCATGAGATCGTCGTAGGCACATAATGCCACTTGTAAGAAATAGCTAATCGGGTGCTAGAGAAAGAATGAAAAAGACAACATATGGCTAGAGTAATCATTTCAACAACATTCCTTCCGTCTAAAGCATTATCTCAGACTCAGAAATGGAGGGATAGTATTGAGATGGCTATTATGATGCCTCAGTTATGCTAAAGCTGAGCTACCTAGAACTTCACTCATATTGAGTTGAACAGTACTGATCTAAGCATTTGACTGTGCTAATCTATACGAGCCGAGCAAAGTGCGAGCTACGCTGTTCTCTACGAGCCGAGCAAGATTCATACAAAATTCACAAATTCAAATTTAAAGAGAAAAGCAAAGTAATTCATTTTATCAAAGTCTTTACAAAAAAAAGTTGATACATGCTTTACAAAGTGAAGACAATTGCTCTAGGTAATGTCTTACGGACAAGAGAAGAAAATGAGGAAGGTAAGAAGTAAAAGAGGGGGATGAGATAAGATGAAGAGGAAGATAAAAAAGAAGGATGAGGAGGGATGTCTTGTTGTAATCGACGGAACATCAGACCGATCAGGTCAGCTGGTTTGATCTTCATTCATCTGGGACCATGCCTCCACATCATCCATGTGAGCTGATTCAATCTTCATTCGTCAAGGCCTCCACCTCTTCATCGGTGTCGCCAGCATCTATACCATGAAGTTCTAGATACAATATTATTTTCTACTGATGGGTCTTGCAATCGTCAAAGCCCTGGATAAAGACGATGGTGGTGACATCGAGCATCTCTCTTTTGAATGCTGTAGAATTTTGGAACTCTATAATGCAGCGCTCCTGGATTGCAGGCAGGATGTGCTCGGTTGGAGGGAGAAGCATAGCTGCAGGAGACAAAGGAGGAGAAAACCCATGGGAGGAGGATACACTAGCCCATCTAGCTCTCTCCCTTTCGTGAGCTAGATACCTCTGACGGGCATCCCTTGCAAAGATATTTCGCTCTCTCACTCATTGCTTGATTTGCTCCAAGGATGGCAGATTCGAAGGCAAAGACATGGCAGTAGTCGAAGAAAAGGACTTCTTGCCACAAAAAGAGAAGTGGAGATCCCTTTGCTCTTTGGTTCCCTATTTATAGGCACTAGCAACCATATCAATCACCAATCGGTGCTTCCCAGGAGTTAATGCCCAAGCTGTTAATGATGTACTTTCTCCAGAATAGGAATAAATCCCTGCGATGCTTCATAAAATAAAATGGACCCATGTGGTGCATTTTCTCAGGCCCTATGTTGTTTCTCGAGCGTAATCTTATTGGACAAAATCATCAACTGTCATTCTCCATAATCATCCACATTTAAGAAAGCAAAATGAGGTTTTCATTCAAAATTGAATTCTCTCAAATTGAATTGTCTCAGATCGATGTAAGTAAATCCACTAGCCGAAGTATTTTATTTCTTTTAAGTTTTCTTACAAATAATCCCAAAGGGACCAAAAAAAAAGGAATACAGAAATTATGAGGTGGTGCTTGGATCTGAGGTGCAAGTCACTGAGACATCCGCGATGATAGGATCCCAAATTTTATCAAGAAAATTTAAGTCTAGATCTAGATATTTGGTGGCAACTCATGCTCGAATAGATTGCCTTCCAACATCATAAGCATCGGTGGAGTATTCAGCCCTTTCTTCCTCATATCTTTTAGAGGCCTAAAAATCCTCTACAGCCTGAGAAGCGACCTCGATTGTTCGCTTCTCTTCAGCCCTCAGGCAGATCTTCAGCTCTTTTATTTCCTCAAGCAGTCGAGAATTATCCTCGACAGCCTTCCTCAATGCTGCCTCGGTATCTTCGGCTCTTCTCTCGCATCATCGGCTCCCATGGAGACTTCACCAATTTTCTTTTCAGCTTTCTCTCTTTCTCTTTTGAGCATCTCGACTTCGAGTCTGGACTTCTTCACCTCTTTGGCCAATTCTCAAGAATTTTCAATATACCCATTCAGATAATGGGCAAGCTGGTAAGTAGAGAAAAAAAATTCATAAGTAAAAAATGAGCATATAGTAGGTGCTAAGTGAGAAAATCCCAACATATTCAGATCAAGCAATCCACAGCTCCTCTCCTTATTTTTCTTTGAGGGATGCTCAGTACCTCATTCGCATCGGCAGGGAGGAGCAGTCTGGAGAGTAGCTTGCTCACCAGTGTGGGATCCCTCAGCATCGAGGCCTCAAGCTTCAACCTAGGTGGTGCAGTCGCAGACGCACTGGCAACCTCAACGGGAGTCTTGTCTGAGGAAGGCTCGACTATGGGTGAAGCTCATCCGATCAGAGAATTGAAAAGAGCGGATAAGCTCAGAATCACCTACTCCAGGCCTTACTCTATGTGACCCACCTAGTAACCTACAATGTCAGAGATGGTAGGCAAATCTTCTCTCACTTGCGCAATCTCATGACCCTTCAGAGGGGAGGGTTCAGACTCTTTGATCTCCAGGGTTGGTTGTGCAAGATCTCCAACTTTAACCTGGAGGTTCCGCCTAGCAACGGGCTTGGCACCTCTTTTCCATAAAATTTTTCTCTCTTTGACGTGCTCAATATCTTCTCAGCTTCTAGTTCTGCGATCATCATGGAGATCCAATTGTAAGACGAACAAAGTCAGAAGAATTAAGATCAGAATAGCTTACTTGCATACCTTGAGGAGCAACTTAGCTAATACCGATATTAAACAATGTCTGAGCTGACAGCAACTCCTTCAACTCTGAAATCTTGAAACCTCATAGAGCTACCATCTCCTGCTCCAGAGTCTTATTCATTGAAGGCTCCTTTAACAAAGCCTCTTGGGGTTTGTCCCAGGCAGTAAAGTTCTAGTTTTCGCCTGATGTTTGTGAGACAAAGAGGAACCTTGGCTTCCAGCCGTGCACAATGGAAGGGATACCCAAAAATATCAAGCAAAAGCCATCCTTTATTCTTCATGGAGTCACATACCACCACCCGCATAAGTCAGGATGCTGCTTGAGGCTGAAGAGAAAGTGAAAGAATGTGACATCTGGTACGACCCCAGCCAGCACACATACCACGATGAATCCACAGATATGCTGCCATGCATTTGAGACCACTGTGCATGGTGATATTTTGAGGTATTGAAGGAGCGCCACAAAAAGGGGTGCAGAGGAAGCCTCGGCCCAGCCCAGAAGCACTCCTCATAGAAGCCCATACGTCCCGGAGGTGGATGGTAAACTCGATCATCTGGTCTCGAGATTTCAAGCTAAAATATGGACGGTATTTGGTACTACTCATGTAGCATAATTATGTCTTGCTCTGTCATTTCTGACTGAAAATCTAGCGGTGCAAAGTTAGGCTCCATGGTGGCCATATCTCTCTCTCGTGCAGAAAAACCACAAAAAGATGAAGAAGAGAGGAATTTGCAATGGAAGGAGAAGGTAACTGCAGCTCTGTAAGGTCCACACCTCGTCTTGTTTGAGGATTTTAAATAACCTCAGACTCGAATTGGACCACCAAAAGTCGCACTCCGTCTGCATATTATTTGCAGGTGATGTACATCATCAGAGGACTAGCATACATGCAATATATGGAGACTGCAATGGACATGATTGCTGCCGTCGATATGGTAGTTAATGCCAGTGGTAGGAGAATTATACTTTACACCACTTTCGAAGGAGTGCATACAGACATGCGCCAGCTACTCCCACGCAAAGGCAATTCGAATTCCAACCTTTAATAGATATGAAAATTTGCCCTGTATCATAATAGGAATTATAATCTCTTACGATTCTAATCGTAACTCGAGTCAGCTTGGATTTTAGCCCTACCTTTAGCTTGGCTCATGCCTTGCTTAACGCATAACAGGCTAGGTATTCGCTTGGGCTATGACTCTAGTTTTTGTAGTTATAGTCGAGGGTCGAGCACACATTAAATTTTTTCACATATTTTTTTAAAAAAGTATAATTCATACTTATTAATAGAAGAGGATTACATTTGTTCCTGTAAAGATTTTATTACAAGATCAAAAACCTCGGATCACACAAAAAAAAAAAGAAGAGGAGAGCATAAATCATTCTTCAAGGAGATTGCCAGGGCAGTCATCTATAGGATGGTATCCCTCAGCGTAGATGATGCCTTCGACCTGGATGGTTGCATCGATCTTGTCCATCTCATCTGGAAAGTAGGATGTCATCGTGAACCTTGATAAGTTATCAAACAACACCACCTACAAATCCTCATCCAGACAATCAGTTTGAAGCTACTGAATGAAGTCAGGAGGAAGGTATACCTGGGCAACGGACTTGCACTTCTCAAAGTCCGCAAAGAATGCTGCCCTGCAAGCTTGGGCTATAACTTTAGCTCCTCCTTTCTCTAACTGCTTTCTCATGCTTTCAGCATATTTAAGTAAAATTCTCTGATCTATAAATTTATCCCAATGAAGCTTGTGATTTATCTTTTTCTCTTCCAACTTTTTCTTCAGGTGCTCCACCTCCGATCCAACCTCCTAGATTCTTGAGAGCAGTTATGGGGAGGTCTGAACTCCCTTGGAAGTAGAACATCCATCTTTTAAAGAAACTCTCTCTCCACGGCTCATCCCCTCGAAAGTCCTGGCCCTCTTGGATGGACCCCCACTAGGGCTCTTTTGAGGGTGAGTTTCAAGATGAGGAGAGCATCTTCTCCCTTTAGGTGCCCTCCTCAAATGTTCCAAGTCATCATGGGTCCGGCAATAGTCTCTCTCAACCTCAGACTTTTGTTTCTTGAGAGTTCTAATATGCTCCTCAAGATCTTCAATCTTCTCATTGTCTTTGGATTTCAACTGCTCGAAGGCTGCGATCTTTCTTTCGGCCCACCCTAGTTCTTTGTTCTGATGGAAGATTGACTCTTAGGCCTCCTAGAGAGCCTCCTCAGTAAAATTGAGTTTTTTGACCAGCTCGATATTGTTCCTCTCTAGCTGCTCTGATTGGTACTTCAGTAATTCGATTTTTTTCTTCTCTATTACTAGAATATCGAGATTGGAACTCATAATATTTGCCAAATATCGACCCACATGTGCAAGGGACCTTAACACATCAGCAAATCACTTCTCTCCCCTTTGATCGTTGAGGAACAACCTCTTGACTGGCGGTAGGAGATTTCTCAGGTACTCCACCATGGATTGGAGTTTCTTTCCTGTAGATGAAGTATGAAGCATCAGATCTGAAGGATCCATAGGAGAAGTGGTTGCAAGAAGGTACCAAGTAGTAATCGCTATCTCCAGAGACCTCCTAGTTTCCATCGCCATCATCAGATTTTTCTCCGGATTGACAACCGCCTTTTCCATCTATGATATCTCAATCGGATCCTCTTTGAAGCATCCCACGATGCTCATGTCTAGTGTTGTCTCCAACGATGCCCCATCGATCGAAACTCTCTAGCAAATTCTACACCACAGCTTCTGATGATGCGGATGTGGGCTTGATGGCAGGAGCGGCATGATCTTCTTCCCTGATCGTAGGATTCACTTCGACAATTGAAACTATAACTTGTCTCCTTCGAGCCAGAATCTACTCTAGCCTCTTCACGTACTGTGGATCCATCCTGCCCTAAGAAAGTGATAAGAAATCAACACAAGAAAATATATGGATACCCATTCTTCAAAAGCACTAATTTAAAGAAGGAAGAAAATGAAAAGCCATCATAAAATAATTAAAGCCTCGAGAGGACCATCATCTGGGTAGTCCCATCAGTTATGCCCATCCGTGTCGGTCGTATCAAGCTGATGTCACGAGCCTTCAATATGAAAGACAAGCGTGAAGGCAGGAATGCCCGACATCGGATTCGAGGTACTTTTTGGAGTACTTCCTTCGCCTAATTTTTATACTCAAAAATAGAGAGGTCGTGTTACGAGGGATACCGTGAGCACCTTAGATCAATATTGCATCGTAAGATATTTCAGGCTCTCGGGTCATCAACACAACCGCTGATTGTCGTATGAGCTGAGGAGTCAGTCTTCCTACTGAGCTGAGGTATCCACGAAGTTCGATCCATGCATCAGCTACCTCAGCCGACTTATCTCTTCGTTGTGTGCGACAGCTGTCTATCCCAAACAGATAAAAATATGATGTAATAGTCTCCTCTGATCTTGTGAAAACTATCAAGGGCTGAATTATCTCACTCACTATAGCAATTTCAATGGCCCGACAATCCTGAGATCGTATGATCACACAGCTATACAACCAGCTATCCGATATCCTTCTATATAAATAACTAGAGAATCAAGGACCTAGGTAAGTCAAATCGAATCTCTCTCAGAGAACTCATTGCTACCTCCTTTGTTTTTTATTTTTCTGACTTGAGCATCGGAGGGTCCTCGCTAGAGTCACAACCTCCGATTTGGGACTTATTTTGTAGGTCTCTCCAATGCCAGCATCCCTGCACTAGGACCGTACATCTGATTTTCAACCTAAAACGTCCGTCTTCTCGCCTCGATCGATTTGAGTAGCAATAAGAGGAAAAAAGCTATCACTTTTGCCCTAGATAGAGATCAAGCTGCTATTAATGCTTCTAACCCTTTGGGGCTTGGCTTAGATCCACTTCCTCTACATGGTCTCTCTCAAGAAACTCACATCAATTAGAGTAGGAAATGTGGCAACTGTATAAAAGAAGAGGATGCCACAAAGATTCTTCAGCTTCTTCTTAAGATGGAGGCTTCCTTCAAGGTCTTCTCTCTCTGTCAATTTCTCTCTATTTTTGATTAATCAAGAAGCCATCCCTTTATTCCATATGTCTATCTTGATTTGGAATGTGAGAGGTCTTGGTGAGCCTGTAAAAAGAAGGGCAGTCAAAGACTTAATATGCTGTTCTGGTTGCTTTGTTGGTTTACAATAGACCAAACTTGATGCTACCTCTCCAGCTATTCTTCACTCTCTTTCTGGGGGGCTGATTGACTCTTGGTCCTCTCTCAATGCTGTTGGTACTACAGGTAGAGTCCTGATTGGATGGAATTCTACTAGGTTGTCTCCAATTAGACAGATGATCAATAATTTCTCTATTACCATTCTTTGCCTTGATAGGGTTCTTAACAAACCCTGGTGCTTCTCTGTTGTCTACGGCCCCGCTGATTTGAATCTTAAGACTGCATTTTGGAAAGAGTTGAGTGATGTCAGAACTACCTGAGCCTTGGTTAATCGTGGGGGGGAGGTGGTGGGTGTTTGTGGGTGTGGACTTCAATGCCACTTATAAAAGCCATGAAAGAAATGGTGACCCCCAATCTCGAGCTGTTACTTTTGGTTTTCTATCTTTTTTCTAGTATTTTGACCTAATGGACCTCCCTTTGAAAGGTAGGGATTTCACTTGGAGTAACCGAAGAGAGAATCCAATCCTAGCAAAAATTGATCGCTTTCTTATTTCTCCGGATTGGGATGATCTTTTTCCTAATGCCAATCAAGTGGCTTTAGCCAATTCCTTCTCTGATCATGTTCCCATTCAGCTATCTTGTGCCTTGCACTATTTCAAGAAAGGATTATTCAAATTTGATAGAAGTTGGTTGTCCCACTATTCAATTGTGGAGGTGGTTGCCAACGCTTGGAACACCTCCCCCTCTTCTAATGATGCAGTAGTGAATCTTGTGCTGAAGTTGAGGAATACTAGAGCTGCCCTTCAATCATGGAGTGCCAAAGTATCAGCTGCTAATAGAGAATTGAAAAATGATCTCCTCAACAAGATTTGGTACCTAAATCGTAAGGAGGAATCTGATCCTTTATCTCAATCTGAATTTATGAATGGACTTGCTTTTAAAAAAGAACTATTTCATATCTATTCTAAGGAAGAAATATAATGGAAGTAGAGGTCTAAAGTAAGGTGGCTAAAAGAAGGAGATAACAATACTTCTTTCGTAAAATGGCTACTATCCGAAAGAAGTTTAACTTTATCACAAATGTCTCTTGGAGGGACCAAGAATTTTCTAATCAGGAGGAGATTAAAAGTAGCTTCACATCTTACTTTAAAGAGCTCTTTGCTAATTCTAAAAAGGCCCCTTGGATATAAATTGGGAGCAGGTGTAGAATCCTCTTTACCTGATCTTTATTTTTTGGACGCACCATTCACCTTGGAAGAGATAAAGGCAGCTGTTTTTAGTTTTAAGGGGGACAAAAGCCCTGGTCCTAATGGTTTCTCAATGTGTTTCTATCAATTTTTTTGGGATTTGATCTCTAAGGATCTATATGCTCTCTTCCAACAAATCTATGACAAACATTTGAATCTTTCTAGGCTCAATTATGCACTTCTTACTTTTGTACCAAAAAAAGAAGCTGCCTCTTAACCTTCTGATTACAGACCACTTAGCTTGATCCATAATTGCCTAAAAATTTTTACCAAGGTGCTTGCAGAACGTCTCTAACCTTTTATAAACTCTTTGATGGATCTGGCTCCAGCTGCTTATGTCAAAGGTAGGTCAATCTTGGATAATATTCTTTGTGCTCATGAATTGTAAAGGTATCCTTTGTAAGCTTGATTTTTATAAATCCTTTGATAACCTCAACCTCAATTATGTGCTTAGGCTTCTCAAATTCAAAAGATTTTCTAAAAATTGGCTTAAATGGTTGGAAAATATTCTCTTTACTTTCAAAGTCGTTGTTTACATTAATAGAGAAGCAAGTAGGTAGATCAATTGCAAACGAGGCATACGCCAAGAGAACCCTCTATCACCGCATCTTTTCATACTTGCAATGGATACTCTAGCCAAGCTTCTTTACAATGTTGCTTTATCAAATCTCTTCCAAGATTTGGGAGCTTCTTGGATTGTTGGTGGAAATAAAATTCTCCAATTTATTGATGACACTATTATCTTTTCTATAGCAGAAAAGGATTCAATTTTAGTCCTCAAATTTATCTTATACTACTTTGAACTTATATTTTGGCTTCCCATTAATTTTCACAAAAGTGTTGTTGCTTCGGATGGGAAAGATTCTGATCATCTTTAGGAATGTGCCACATGGCTGAATTGTAGTCCAACCTCCCTTCCCATTACCTATCTTGGTCTTCCTTTGAAAGATTCTAAACTCAAAAAATCATATTGGATGCCTTTTCTTTTAAAAGTTGAAGGAAAGTTATCTCTTGGAAAGGTAAATTTCTCTCTTTTAGGGGTTGGCTTGTTCTTATCAACTCTATTTGATCTTCTATTCCCCTTTATTACATGTCTCTTTACAAGTTGCCTTCTTGGCTGATCAAAAAGATTGATTGTGTTGGAAGATATTTTCTTTGGAAAGAAAATAATAGTGCTGAGGGTCTTTCATGTAAGGTTAATTGGGCTCAGGTGTGTCTTGCTAAAAAAGAAGGTGGCTTAAGTGTTAAAGAACTCTCTCAATTCAATACTACCTTATTAGCCGAGTGGGGGTGGAGGCTTCTTAAAAATGGTCATGAGCCTTGAAAACATCTATTCAATTGCTTCTACTTCAAAAAAGTTAAGTTATCTATATTTGGAAGCCAAAATATAGATGTTCTAGTATTTGGATAGATATTATCTCTAACTTACTACCTTTTTGGAACAGAGTTAAGTTTGTTGTTGGTAATGGGTTAAATGTGCTCTTTTGAAAAGATGCTTGGATTCTTGAGACCCCCTTTTGTGTTACTTTTCCTAACCTACTTCAGGCTTATCGCTTGAAATCTGGAACTATGGCAAAATTTTACTCTCGAAGAACCAGATCTTGAAACTTTGGAGTCCACTCTCATTTATCCTCTACTGCTCCAATAGAAATGCTCCTTCTCCAAAATGTATTGAATAACTTTCAATTTGGAAATAGCTTTGATAGCATCTGTTGGCAATTGACTCCTTCAGGTGACTGCACTACTTCCTCTCTCTATCGTTTCATTAATACTAGGGGCATCAAATGGGAGCTTGCCAACTCTCTTTGGAAACTGAAAATTTCTTTAAAAGTGAAGTGTTGCATTTGGCTTGGTTTTCTCAATAAACTCAATATGAGAGAAAATCTTCATATCAAAATGGGTGCCAACTTGGGGGGTTGCCCTTTATGTGATGATCCAGTCGAATCAATTAAGCATATGTTCACTATATGCCCCTTTGCTGCTACTTTATGGAATACTTTCTATTCTTTCCTCTCGGTTCCCATTCTTGTGGATAATTTTTGAGATTTTTGTACCAAATGGAGGTATCAATTTTTCTCAAAGGACTTATAAAGTGCAGCATTTATGCTCATTTCAGCCATTGTTTGGTGCTGTTGGAAGGAAAAAAATGTTCGAATCTTTTTAAGAGCTACCTCTAATCCTCACTCTACTATCTTTAAAGTGATTCATCTTCTAAATGATTGGTCCTTACTTTGTGGGCACAAAAAACTTTCAGGCTTCTATAAGCTATGGGAGAAAATTAAAAGTATTGCTCCTTATACCCAGCCGGCTTGTTCCTTACTTGCAGCTCCTCCTTAAGACTTAAATTGTAGACAGATTTTTTTTTTACTATTTTCACTCTTGGAATTCTCTTTGCTACTTTTTTGGAGATGGTGATGGAGGTTTCTGTAGTCTTATAGTTACTCTTGTGATCACTATTCAAGCTACATTTGACTGCTTCAGATACTATATGCTTCTGAGTCTCCTTTTTTATATTTAACTTAGAGAAAATTGCCTTCTCTTCAAATCTTGATCGGTTGATTCTAAATCTTCTATTTTGCTTTTGGCTTTACAAATGAGGTCTTGTGATATGTTTCTCTAATGATCATGCTGACTTTGAAATTATTGAAGTTGAATGCTACATTATATGTGATAAAGCTAGGCATGGATCTCTCTAGGCATTGATCCATTTTCATTCTGGATTTGATGTTCTTGACCCTATTTTTTTATCTAAATTGCTCCTTTTAGCTGTTGGTCGCTCTTTCTTGAATAAGATGGACAAAATATATGTTCTATCTTGGGGCATTTGGAGCATCTTATTGTGAATGCTTTTACTCATCAAAGGGCTAATGGAAAATCATCCAATTTGATGTTGTTTGCAACTTAGGACTGCTAGCTCTCCATGATGCATCTCTCTATAGTTTGCTCTTTTTTTTCATTGCAAGATGATGGTGAAGACTCTTTGCAGCATTGTGAGGATTATATGATTTCTTTTGCTATTGTTTATTCAGCCTTCTAACATTTCTCCCGAGTCCTGATTAGTCTTAGTGTTTATCCTTTAAGCAGGTTTCTTTCCTTTTATATGAAAGTGATTGTCTTGCCACTTACTTTGTATATTTTCTATTTCTCTATTCTACTTCTTTGTACATTTGGCTTTTTATTAAATAAATTGGGTGACTAATGGTTTAATATCATTAGTCTCCATATATTTCAAAAAATGTTGGGCTATGCAATTCACTTGGCTTTTATGCTAAATGGTAGCAGTCTTCTACAGCAAGGCTTTTACTTTCAAGGACCATTTGTTTGGGGATAATTTGGCATGAAAAAATGATTCCTATGTAAGATTACCATATTTGGTATGAAAAAGAGAAAAAAAGATGGTAAAAAAGTTGGTGGGTTCCATGCCTATTTTTCAAAGAGAAAAGGTAAAATAAATACCATGGGGGATTGGTATTTGATAAATTCTCAAGTAGTAGTAATCCATACTTGACAAAAATATTCTCAATAAAGCTATATATATAATTATTGAATTTATTTAAATATCTTTCTAAATTTATTCAATAAAGAGTTTTCATAAAAAATATAAGTTGAAGATGATATTATATAAAGGGCTATGTGATTATAGTCATTACATAAAAATTAATTGAAGATGATAATGTGTTGTCCAGAGATACAACCCAAGAAGGAAGGGGGGGTGAATTAGGTTTTTGAATATCTTTTTAAAAAAATAAATAAGTGTGTGTGCTATATGAATGTATGTGGTGAGAATGATGAGCTAGTATGCAAAAATTTAAATGCAAAGAGGTAAGGAAGCAAAGTCATAGACAAACAATCAATTTTTATAATGGTTCAGTATCAACCCAGCACCTATATCCACTCCTCAAGAAATTCTCTTGAGAATTTTACTATAGCTATCGAGATTACAGCAAGATAGTTTTAACAAGATCACAATCTTAATCCGATTGGTTTGTTGGATGTATGTCCTAGAAGCCAGATTGGTCGACATTTATAAAATATTCTTAGGACATAATTTATAAAATTGATTTTGATATTAATAAAATTAGATTATTTTCATTCATATTGTGTTTAATTGTGTTTGTGAATCATCTATTGGGTTAATGAGTATGATAATACATATTCTCAAGATTTAAGAATTTAAGATATATATTATTATAGTTAACTCATAAATTACTTTCGATCATAGGATCATTATGGAGATGGTGATCGATCTAGAAAATTAGTGTATGATCACTTCTTTCGGATAGATGAATCTTAAATTTATAGTATCGAGACATCAGAATGAAAGTACAAATATTTGTTAAGAATAAGGATACTGAGTATGATCAATCACGAATAGTTATAAGGATATCTATCTTCTTATCAATGACATATTCATAGCTGTGGTTGTGTATTTAGTTCTCTGACCTGAGGTGCATTGATCATTCATCTTGAGGGTGTTGTAGTTTGACTATATCATAATTTGATTTTCTAGCCATATGGAGCCTTGAGGTGTATGTTGGTTGTAGTATATTCATTGTAGAAATTGAGTTACACTAAGATAGGATCCATCAATCTTGGTAGAGGAGAAGTAGTCCTATGAAGATCATGAGATTGAGTCCTAGAGCCTATGGCCATAGTAGTGTGAAAGATAAAAAAGTATTTCTATTAGATTTCACATCTAACTCAAATCGATTAATTTTATCATATGATAGGAATGAAATTTAATGAGTTAATCTTGATCTCGATCCTGTCAGAACTCACGATAGAAGAACTAGATCATACGGTAACTATATCTAGAGATTTTTTTTCAATTTTAATGGATTATCACTACATATTGTTAGATATCACTGGTGAATTATGGGATCAATTAGAATTATTTCGATGATCGATAATTCTAAATGGCTGAATCAAAAAGAGTTTCGATCCATCGAAAAGAATTTCGATGATGTTGCTAATAAAGATCACAACATATCCCATTACCATACAGAATTGAACCTATGGGGTCATACAATAAAGGACTTTGATCTAGAATTATTTAATTAGACTCACTTGATCTAATTGGGTCTAAAAGAATTATGCTAGCACATGATTAGACCCAGTTTTCTCCTAAATGGGGTTTTCTTATTAGATAGGGGTCAGCCTAATCTAATTGGGCTCTTAATATAGCATCAATATTTGGTTGCACCAAGCCTCCTTCATTTGATTTGAATTAGATTCAAATTTGAAGGACACATGCCATTTTTGACTTGGTCAAAGGGTGCACGCCCTTATGGATCAGTGTGGAAGGATGCCAAGAGTTGGCACCCTCTTCTCTTTCTCTCTTCTCTTATAAATCATTGCATGAGAAGGTCTCACATGGTGGATATGGATAAAGCCAACTATCCCATTCAGCTTAAAATTAAAAAGTTCAATTTTAGATAAAGTGATTAGTCCCATTTGAATTTAAATGAGATTTAAATTTGAATGAACTTTAAGATTGAATGGGATAAGAGGGCGCACGTCAAGATAAGATCATGGGCATGCACACCTCCTTTATATCATGAGAGAAAAGGGCTTCTACCCTTCTTTTGTTCGAAGAGAAACCAAAGGGGCATCACCCCTTTGTGGAAAAGGTAGAAATGAGAATTAGGTAGGCACCCTTGTTTGAAATCTGATTTCAAATGGGAGTCATTCCATCTTGTTGGAGAGGTTAAGGTTTTGGTCTATAAAAGACCCCTCTCAAAAGGGTTCAGCATCCGAATCATAAGACTTGAAACTCTGCTTCTCTTCCACCTTCACTTTCCTCCTCACATACCTAGAGTAGGTTACTGCCATACTCTACACTCAAAGGAGTTGGACTGATCCTCGAAGAGCGCTTGAAGGAGATCAGGCACCGTCCAACTGAAGAAAGGAGAAAGGCTGTGGCAAGTGTTGATTCGACAGCCTCGAAGATCGATTTGTTGCTGATCGAAAGCCCTCAAATCTATATTGGAGAAGATGGATCAAATTTGGAGAAAGAGTCCTAGATGAAGGTCCGAGTGGATATCCCTAAAGGTCAGACATGCACGGCTCAATAGCGGACCTCAATAAAATCAGGATCATCAGACTGTTGAGATCGTCTACCTGCCCAAGGTGATGTGATCATCCTTTCTTTTAATGTTTGCATGCTGATTTTTTTATATATTTCTAATTTAGATCTATGCCTTGCATGCCAGATCGGTGGAAAATTTTTTCAAATCCACTATCTCTAATCCGAAATGATTCGGTGCGCAACCCAATCCTTCATAATTTTATGGGCTCACCAACCAAAACCTATCTTCAAGCCACTTATAGACTTGTACAAATCTAATTCAAGACTTAGATAAGCCTATCCCCTAAGTTTCAATCGCTAGTGAAAGTTGAAATACATAAATTGTAAGAGTAGAAATTTAAATATAAAACAAACTCCTTTAACGAGCTGATTTGAAGCTTTGATGTACAAGACTAGAGGTTGGAGGACTTTTGCAATGAATACTCCCTTCCTTCACTTGAGAAAGACTTGAATGCATAGCAGGTTGGATGGTTGGAATGAAGTAAAAACTCTTTTAAAGCTCGCTTGAATGATTGTACAGAAAATTGAATATATTTCAAACTTTCCTCACTTGTTCCTTTGTTTTCTTGAGTTTTCTTGCTTTAATAATCATTTAGAACCCTTCTAATCCAAGTTAGGAATACTAAAAATAGGTTTGTAGCCATTGGAGCATGAGAAATGGCCATTTGAGATCTCCAAGATCAATTCTGCATGTTCTAAAAATTAGCCATTACTATTGTCAGAAGCTATTGAGTCGACTCAACTTTCTCTTGAGTCGACTCAAGGTCTCTTTGAGTCAGCTCATGATGCTCTTGAGTCGACTCATGCAAGTTATTCAAAAAAGTTAGCTCTTTGTTTTTTGAGATTGAGTCAGCTCAACCAATACTTGAGTTGGCTCAAGCCCATGCCAGTGCCATCATGCATGCCAGAGTCGACTCATCCTGTGCATGAGTTGGCTAATCATACATGAGAACTTGTTCCTCCTCTACACCATCTTGTTATCAGCTACAAGTGAGTGTACAAGATCAAACAGAAGGCAGATGGGTCTCTTGATCGTTTAAGGCTCGGTTGGTTGCCAATGGCTTCAATTAGTGAGAAGGTGCTGATTACGGTGAGACCTTTAGT
Organism: Elaeis guineensis; assembly: GCF_000442705.2. NCBI lineage: Eukaryota > Viridiplantae > Streptophyta > Magnoliopsida > Arecales > Arecaceae > Elaeis > Elaeis guineensis. The sequence continues at coordinate 11,138,056 of NC_025993.2, read as the reverse complement.
CCAGTCATCAAATTGGTTACTGCTCGGATCATCTTATCTATCACCACCTCTCTACAATAGCAAATTTGACAGCTAGATGTGAAGAATGTATTTCTCTATGGCTTCTATGATGAAGAAGTTTATATGAAGCAGCCGTTGTGGTTTGCTGATCCATCAAAGTTGCACCATGTCTGTCACCTTAAATGATCACTTTATGGCCTCAAGCAAGCCCCGCGTGCCTGGTTCCTTCGTCTGAGCTCATTTCTGCAGCATCTCGGGTTCAAGGGGTCTCGTGCTGATTCCTCTTTGTTCTTCCTCTGCACTACCTCCTATTGTATGTTCATCCTCGTGTATGTAGATGATATTATTCTCACTGAAACACCGAATGCACCATTCATGTCTCTCCTAATGGCTCCGAATCAAGAATTTTCCATGAAGGACCTTGGGCCATTGCATTACTTTCTTGGCATTGAGGCTCACTCCAGTGCTGAGGAACTATATGTTACACAGTCCAAATATATTCATAAGGTGCTTAGCCAAAATTCTATGCGGGACTGTAAACCGGCACCTTCACCGGTGACCTCCAGTTCTTGCCTCTCATTATATAACGGTGACCCACATGATGACCCTACTCTTTATCATCGAGTGGTTGATTGCCTATAGTACTTGATGCTCACCAGACCCGACATTTCTTATGCAGAAAATCAAGTGTGCCAGTTCATGCACCAACCCACAATAGATCATTGGGCAGTTGTTAAACGGATCCTATGTTATTTGAAGGGGACAATCACTAATGGTCTCCTTATCAAGAAAGGGTCTATTTCTCATCTACATGCCTTCTCAGATGATAATTAGGCTGGTAGTCCTGACGATCATTGCTCTGTTTGTGGATTTGCTATTTTTCTTGGGCTAATCTTATTTCCTAGAGCTTCAAGAAGCAATGAATAGTAGTTCGTTCAAGCACTGAATTGGAGTACAAAATCTTAGCCAATGCCACAGTAGAGCTGATTTGGATATAGTTGCTTCTCAACGAGTTGAGCCTTCAACTTTGGAATCCTCCAACACTATAGTGTGATAATATCTCTGTAATTTATCTCAGTGCTAATCCGCTCTTTCATGCTCGGACCAAACACATTGAGATAGACTACCATTTTATTCATGAACGAGTCTTCTGACAGTAGCTTCTCATTTGATTTATTGGCTCCTCTGATCAGCTTGCGGACGCTCTCACAAAGGGCCTATCTACCTTGTGTTTCATAGCTATTTGATCCAAGCTCTATATGACCACCCTCCCATTGGGCTTGTTGGGGAGTAAAGACAAGGGTTGACATATCAATTTCTTGAATTAGAATGTAATATCTATATTTTCTATACTTAGGGCCTACAATGTTGTATATACCATATTTATGGTGCATCATTAGGAATGTACACCCTGTAATATCTGTATTTTCTATACTTAGGGCTTGAAATATTGTATATACCATAACTGTAATATTGTCTATACCATATTTTCGAGGTATCATTATCTATAAATAAATTATCCCTCACTAGCCGAGGTGGTGAGGTTCTTCTCTCAATATTCTCTTAGTGTCTTTAACTAGCTTGATTTCTATGGTACTCTTCTCTTGCTATGTATCCACCCTTATAAGATTCTTGCATACACCCTTCCTCATGTCTAACCCTAGCTCCACTAAAAACAAATCTAAGACTTTTTTTGTATTATTGTAACTAATCTTATTTAAATGCCAAATTCTTGATTATGTATTGACTTAATTACCCTATACGTTGGGTCTTATATATTCTTAAAAAACATAAATAATTTTGTACCCTTTTCCTAAATACAACAATATTCACACCAATACTATCATTAATTTATACTATTATAATTCCTGTCACTATTACTATACTTTCAAATTTATAATGACCAATAGTTTTTCTATTTTTCTTTATCTTGGTTTAAATCCAAATCTAGATCCCATTTGGCCCTGACTTAAATGTGCGGGAATGGTTATGGGTCATGCTTGACCTAAATTGATCCAAATAGATTTAAAATTTTTTTATGGATATGGCCCAACAAGATCCAATTGTTTGATGGACTGGCTCATGGTCTAAAATTGTGACCTAAAATAAAATTTGAATGGACCTAGTGATGCATGTTTCCAAATCCATACACCCCAATGCATTGCCTGATATCAAATTACTGCTGCTAATCTCCGGTCACATGTTAGTATACTTGCCCCCATCTGGGATTCTAGAATTGTGTAGTATGTGAGATATATTGTGCCACTTAACTCCATGTATTGCTCTGCCAATTATTGTCATAAATACAAGAGTAGTAATTTGAACGGGTGAACTCTATTATTTTTTTCTTTTTATTATCTTGTCCAACATACTAAATGGGCTACCCTTTTTTACCTATTTCTTTTGTTTTTCCAAATAGAAATACAGAAGCCAATGTAAAAAGTATATTTGATTATTCTGTTTCTATTTCTATTTATTTTGTTGGAACAACTTCCATTATTCTTAGAAAAAGAGAAAGCAGAAAAAATTCACTTATAGTTTTTTTAAAAATGAGATTTCACCCTTCTCCTAACTCCTCTTCTTCCACCCAATCTCATCTTCAACCCCATTGGCCCCACCCAACCACACTGGCTCCCCCTAAGACCTTGCCGACCATCTCTCTATCTAATGCGGGCTATCCTCATCTCTGACCACATTGTTGGCCCCATCTCAACTTTCTTTTCCTCCGCTGCTCCCTCAATTGCCTCTCCACCCAATGTCAAGTTCTCCCTTATCCTCGACCACGTCACTAGCCCCATCCCTCCTCCCTCTCTCCTCACCACTAGCTATGTTATTGGCCCTTATTGTAAAAAAAAAAAGATAGAAAGAAAGAAAAAAAAGAGTAAACCAAACATGTTTTCTGTTATCAAAAATCTAAAAAAAAAATAGATATACAATTCTTATTTTCATAATTTGTTTTTTAAAAAAAGTGACAATGACACCAAATATAGCCTAACTTTTCATGTTGTTCATCAAGAAACTAACTTTTAATGCTATAGGATAAATCTATGGAGGTATGATCATGTTCACATGGTTCTCATAACATCTGTTAGAGTTGTATAAATTGCAAACATTTTCACACTCTCTCCTCTTGTGATCAGCTTATTAAATTGCAACTAGTTGCAAATATGAGCCATCGGTGATGTGGTGGAATTAGATAGATATAAGTTAAGCATGATAATGGTGGGATCTATCATCCCAATGATAATTGGAGCCGATTTAGATCACAATTAGTTCAAGATTTTATCAATGAGTGAATTGATCTAGGAAACCTATGCCCTCTTGAATTGTGTGGGTGGCATGGGATCTAGATCTGCAAGCATCATTCCATTATTCACAATTTGTTCAACCCTAATTTTTTTTATGATACTTATTTGAATATTGATGCTATGGTTAGATAGTGCTCTTCACTTGTATAACATTTCTTACCTAATTGGATGATGACTGATGAGGTGATTGTGGTTATCATATCCTTGGATAAAGATGTTAGATCGACTGTTGCAACATGATTCATGGTGAACTTGCAATGCAACATATATATGAATACCCCATTTTGGTTAAATGGTTATGGAGAATAAGTCAAATAGCCAAATTTATTTGGAGATACAAGTTCACTTGTTTTTTTAATTCTTTGAATTTTGACAAATATATAGTGAATAAGTAATGATGTTAATGAAGGATAAAAAAAAAGGATATAATGAAAGATACGCATAGACCATGTAGCTAGCCTTTGAGTGAAGCTTAAATAGCATGGTCTTTGTATTATTTTGCATTTTGGTTGTACATAATGAGCATTTTACTTTTAGTACTACAAATAGATCATCTGTTTAACACTTTAAATGTTTATTTATATATATTCTCCACAAAATAATATGTAAATATGTATGTATAGGTTCAGGTTGTATCGTTTGCATGAAAGAATAATTATTTTCTTTCACAAAATCAGCTATTGGATTGCTCACTACATAGATCTCAAAGCACTCCAAACTCTTTTATCATCCACATGGATTGCAAAGTGGCTATTTAATGATCCAACAACAAATTCATGCTAAGGTGAATCCTCCTTGCACGTGAAAGATATAACCTAGGCCTTTATGTACATAGCATGGGACTGCAAATAAGGCACAGAAAGAGAAGAAATTATTGATCAAAATGGTTTTACCATATACATTTTAGACCATCTAATAACAAGCCAGCACATCATCTATTATTGAAAAAAGATACACCGTTATCCAAGCTTGACTGAAAATTCTAAATGAAAAAATTTTCACTATTAACTCTGATTAGCCAAAAGACAATTTTTACTCATTTGAATGAAAAAAGTTAACTTTCATAGTAGATGTGCTGGTTTGTTATTGGATGGCCAAAGTGCATGTGGTAGAATCATTCTAACCAATAACTTTTCTAGAAAGAGAGGAGGGAAGGGGATACAAGCACTGGTTCCCATCTTCCACTGAGCCAACCTTGAGATCGTTAATTTCCACCTTCCAATTGCTTCTATTTTTTAGTTGGTAGCCCATTTCTCTCACTTGGCAATGGATAAGTAAGGAGAGCAGTTGAGCCTTCCATCCAAAATAGTAGTAGGCTAGTAGCTGTGCCTTCTCCTGGAGTTATTTTCCTTTTGTGGAGAAACACACAGCAGTCAACAAGTAGGCTCCTAGCTAGTGTTTGATTAATATATCTCAAAATGTTATGGCTGAATGATAAACTTATGGATTTATTTTCTAGATGATGATTTTACCAAAATGCATGCTTAATTATTGATTTTTCACTCTTGGATCCTCTCTTCTTTCTAATTTTAATTTTATGATACTATTACGATCCTCTACTATTTGTCTAGAGCTCCACATAAATTCATCAATATCATGGTAATTCATGTCTTTGTTTTCTTTTCCATGATCAAAAAGTTGGTGCCCAGTAACGGGCATTTGGTTGCGGTCATGAAGGAACAACCATCAGATAGCATTTGAATTAGAGATACGTGGGGTTTATCTCTCTTTATCCTGAGTATAGCACCTAAACATGTCAAGTTATCAGCCAAGATAAGTTAGCCTTTGATCTAGTTGACATAACATAAACCCATTAAACTAGCATCAGTTTGGATTCGAAGGATCTTGATTTATCTTTAAACCTTAATTGGAAGAAGTGATGGATACTACCATATTATCCTTCTCATCTTCTACCTCTGAGAACCATCCCACGACAGCTTGGAGTTGAGAGTCCATGGCAAGGCTTCAACATAGGTGGGAAGGGAAAACCCTAAGGCTCCACCACCCTTTGTACTCCACCTTCTTCATCCTCCTTTTTCTTACTTAGCAATTACTAGAGTTAGTATCTGATTGGTCTTCTCCTTATAGCTTGGAGTTCGATATGGAGAAAGTTGAGGAGATAAGGTTAGCATCATGGTATCCATGTTTCTATTTCCCCTTAATTTTGTATTTGTTTTGATATATATTCGATATGGTGTGTATGGGATTTCCTTTTATATGGGGTTTGGGGTTCTTAATTGCAATGACCCTTGGCTAGATAAGGATGCTTGTTACCTTATTAGTAGTTGATGTTTTGTTGGATCAGTGGTTGTCTCAATTCATTGTCGGTTAGTGTAACAATGAGTCCATTTTTTTACTTGTAATGGAGCCATGTTAGATGTGCTTCATTCATATTTATTCAAATCACTAATCATTAGCATTGTTCTTTGTTCCCCTTTTTTTTTTGAGTGAGGAGACAGTGTGCATTAGGCACATTAGTCACCAAAATTTATTAATAAAAATATAAGATATGTATAGATAGGACTGTTCAGGAATTTACAAGGGTTTACAACTTTAAGAAAAAGATCAGAAGTAACAAACATCAGACGAAGAGTTGTAGACAGGAGACTCGGATGTTGGGATACAAAATACCCAGAAGGCAATTAAAGCCCCATGAATAGAATATCAGAACTCATCAGGCCATAATACATCATCGTCTCCCAAAACAAGATGAGACTCGAAGGATTTGTAGAGGGAGTCAAGCTCACAAAAGAGGTCTCCAGTGAGTCAATCTTCATCCCTATCTCTTAGTAGATTGTAGTAGTAGAGGATCATGAGGAATCTCAGGATTAAAAATCACATAACTAGTCGTAAGCATCTCGAAAGGACAATAGTGAGTAAAACCTTCATTCATGCCTTGGTTAGGAGGGAAGAAAAGAAGAGAAAAGAAAAGAATAGGAGAGAAAGTATTAACTTTCTCTTGGTTTGGAGTTTTTTAATAAAAAAAAAGAAAAGAAAAGGAGAGAATACAAATTCTCTCAAATCTAACTTTTTCTTCTCCCAATTGAGTGAAATTAGAGAGAAAAAAAATTGAGAGTTAGTGAATCTTTTATAATCTCTATCTTATCCCTTTAATAATGAAGATCAAAATTAATATTACATTTCAATCCTAAAGCTTATTTCAAGCCTCCCACCTAAGTCTCCCATCTGATTGAACTCCTATGGATGAAAAACATCAATGAAAATAAAAAGAAAGATGAAAAAAATTAAAAGATAAGATCTTTTCTTGGTTTCTTTCTTCAGTTTATTGGATTCCTTTCAAGGGTATAATAGTAAAAGAAGGTTGTAACATTTTCTTTCTTTTTCTTTCTTCTTTGCTTCTAATCAAGAAAGGAAGAAATAATTTTTCTTTTTTCTTTAAACTTCCAATCAAGAGGAAAGAAATATACTTTCTTTTTTTTCTTCTCTTTTTTTTTTCTTACTAGTATTTTCTTTTCTTTTCTTCCCCAAACTCCCAACCAAGGTGTCAATAGTTTCATCATCATTATCTCCAACTAACAGCATCAATGACCAAATATGAGGCAGCAGTATAGAAAGAGACTCAGAAAAGAGCTGAATTTGGATAAAAGATCATATAATAGTTCTCCAGGTAAAACTATCTTCATTATTGTCCCTAAGGTCTGGTAGAAAATTAGACAAGAAGGCAGCATGTAGTGACGAGAGCTTATGTATAGTACGCGATCACTATCTTTAGATGGGCCTAATGAACAAGGTTTTAGATTAGCAACCATTAATGAAAAACCTAGTAGATCCCTCTCTTTCAAGAGAATGGACTGTTGCAAGGCTAAATTCCATATTTTCTAGCAACAAACCTAAGGGGCAGCAGATTTGTGACGGAAGATACGAGCATTGCGCTCGTTCCAAATACTCCAGCATAAAGCAGCAAACAAACCAAAAATCCTGACCCTCATCTAAGGGAAAAATTTTATCTTACACCAAGAAAAGGATCTTCTTCAAAGTGTTAGGTGGTGCAATAGGGTTATAGTCATAGAAAAAGTTCTAATAATAGCCAGCAAAAGGGTAGGAGATAAAAAGGTGATTGACGAATTCAAGTGCTGAGTCACACAGAACACAACCAGCAAAGTCTTTCCCAAGTTTTTTTTGTAGAATCTCTCTTGTATTGGCTTGTTGAACAAAGTTAAACAACCTCAAACTGGGCCTCCTGGCCCCTAACTCAGGGGCACTGCCCCCTCTAACTCCAGTGATCCAACTGGAGGATGATGATCTATCCCCATGCCCTCTACAGCGTGGGCAAATCTGGCCCAGAACATCTTTCCCACATGGGCTGTAGATCAATGGCCCAAGTGAGTTCGAATCTGACTACAGGCCCCTAATAACCTTCTAGATCTGGGCCGCAGATGCATTTGGGCTCCTGGCTCTCTTTAGATTGGGGTAGCCCTTCTCCACCAACCTCGAATCACATGCAATTGGGCCCTCCTCCCAGCCCAGGTCCATTAATTCCTTCTCCACTTGTGCTCATGTCCGTGAGAATCTTAAATGCTGATTCAACCCATTATCCAAAGTCACCCGTTTGGCTCATCCAAGCTTGATTTCATCCTACCACCTACATAGAGATCGACAACAAGCCACCTTGCTTGGTTTCTGCTACTCATCCGAGTCAGAGGGTGAGCCTGGGAGCTCAGTGCTATCTTGACGAACTTGGCCGCAATGAGGATAAGTTCGGCTCTAACAAGTCTAGATTAGACTTGGTCTCTTACCTTTCCTTCACCCCAGATCATGGTGCCCTAGGTTGTTAGAGCCTAGAAGTGACCAGCCATTGGCAGAACCATGAGTGAACCACTTGAGCAAAACCCCCATCTCCACTATTATTAGAACCACGATCTCCTCCTCTTTCCACCACCATCGACGATAGGACACCCAGATTGTATATGCTCCCTCCTACTTTCACAAAGATATTTGACTACAAAAGATAGTTGTTCCCCTCTAAGTTAAGTTCCACTTCGGAGAATCAGCACCCTTCATAAATGTGCCAGAGCTGGCCCCACTGGTGGCACATGGCCAATATATTCTCATAGATAAAGGGCTACCAAAAAACACCTCTACTCCTGTTGATCAACACCCCAAGCTTCAATAGCTCCACCAAGTCAACCTCTACCTAGATCCAAGCCAACCCCAATTTTTGGAGCTAATCAGTGAAATCATCTATTGCTAATAGTTTCCCCACATCTGCTATGATTCCAAGGATAGTTGTCGTTTTCTAATACTCAATTGGTAGCCCAAGCCTCAGCTACACTACTATCTATTGGACTACAACACGAAGTCGGGTACCCATGGCTCTAAGGCCAGCAACTAGCCGACAGCAAATCAGGGTCCACCCTTAACAATGGCATCACAATCAGCCTCCAACGAAAAATGGAGTTGTTGGTGGTCCTTTGTCAGCAAGAATGCCCCCATCTTATACTGTAACTTTTCTCCATCCTTAAAATTAGAGATGACAAAATATGACTCAATCCACCAATCCGATCAGTGTTTGATCTGTCATAAATATGTTTGGATTTAGGCTAAACAGATTCAGATTATAAATAGATTAACTCATTTAACTTGTTTATTATTTGGATCGGATTCAGATTTTATATATCTAACCTGTTTAACCCATTTAACCCATATAAGTTTTGGGTTGGACCAGATTAGCAAGTATATGGGTTGGATCAGTAACATGCTAGTGGGCCTCCCACATAGTGCGCGGCGTGCGCTAGTCACTACACCTTGTATTTCATCGATTTTCAATTCCCCATCGGATATTCGCATGGCTAGGGTTTCTTATCTTTTCTCCTCCCTTTCCTCCTTCATGATGATGCTGTTGTTGTAGAGATGATGTCGATGTCGAGGCCAAGTTCTCGAGACAATGCCGATGCGAAGAAATTGGAGTTCCAAAGGTGAAGGAGCTCCACATTAAGTGCATGGTCGTCACCGATGACTGCGTCGAGTTGATTGCCAGGTCCTTCAAGAACTTCAGGGTCCTCACGCTCTCCTTCTGTGAGGGTGTCAGCATCGTCGGCCTCGTTGTTATCGTGGCCAATTATAGGTCACTCTCTCTCTCTCTCTCTCTTTCCCTTCCTCCCTCCCCTCTTTATGTCTCTTATTTTCTTCTCCTAGTTCCAATTTGTGTGTTGGGAGCGGGGTTTGGGGTGGAGATGTGATGCGGGATAATCCTAAAGAAAAAAGAAAGAAACCAATCCTAATGATTAAGCTCTCTTTTATTCATTAACAATAAATCACGTCCGACCAAGGGCATCATTATTCTCAGAACAGACAATATAGTTGCCTATACTCTGCTTAGGAGGCGTGATTGATTGATACGAGATCAAAATGAGATCAATCTAAATGATGCAGATAAATACCATTCTAGAGATCAGTAAATAACTAGCAATAGAAAAGTATATAAACAGATAGCAAAAATTAAATATGCTCACAAGTAAATGCAAAAAAAAAATGAATGGAATGAGAGAAAGTAAAACATTAAACATATGAAAAAATTCAAGAAGATGATAAGAATCTGGATCGTGGTAGTTAAGAAATCATCCTGATTAAGGTGATTAAGGCTCTTAATCTTTTAACCAAGATCCATCGATAAAGAACTAGGTCTTTACCAACATCAGATCTAACAGAAAAATAAAAATCAAAGATCAACTGAGAAGGAACGAAGGTCCTTGATAGCATATGATCTGTAGAATAAAAGATCATTCTTTTCTTTCAGCATGATAGATGAAAATTCTAGAGGAGACAGATCTTTTTTGATGGGATAGGCTTGCGTGGGTAGATGGTGGAGTCGAATCAGGATCGTAGAAATACTGGATCTTAAGTAAATGAAAGTTAAAGGGATAGGATAGAAAGTGAGCCTCACACTCTCTCCTTGTGGGGTGATTTTGGATCTCACACATTTTCCCTCTTAGAGCGATTGATACAAGTATTTGTAGAATTTGTAAAATCATCCATTGCTTTCTTCACGAAAGATACAAAGATTTATATAGGGCCCTAGGGGTCCTATTTCTTTAGAAATCTTTTATCTTTTATAAGGAAGAAATCAACCCTTATACAAAAAAGTAAAGCATTATGTCTAATTTTCAAACAAAGTAATCTACCATAGGAAAGAAATCAGCCTTCAATAAAATAATTAAGTAGCCAAAAACTCTTAAGAAATCTTAAAAAAAAAATGAAACTCTATATGAGTGCTTGATGCTTGGCACAATTAGGCATGAGAATCTTTGGGCATGGCACATGCTGGCATTCATATTTCTTCCCTAGGTGTGTGGAAAGTGGTGGCTCCAAAAATAACGTGGACAAACCAACACAAATCGAAGTATGGCCTTATGGATCCAAAACTAAATGGATAAAAAAAATTATTGATTGAAAATAAATAACTGAAGTAGAGTCAATTTAATGGAGCTTCTTCAATCTAAATCGAATCTAAATCATGTCACCGACTTCTGATAGCTCTGTTGTCCACATCAAGATATCGCTATTCTAGTACAACAAAGGTGTGATTGTTTTGGGAATAAAAATGTTGCTAAGAATAATTTTCTCATCTTTGGATGTCTGGAACTCTAAATTTGTGGGTGTTTGGGTTTATTTGCCTTTGATTTTGGTGGTGGTTTAGCTTTTGCCATCGAGTGGGATTGTGGAATAATGTGGGGGGAAGTGATTAAGGAAGAAGCCTCTTATGCTAGGTCACCTGGAACACTAAAAAAGTTATGTGATTTATTTTGGATTTTGAAGCTAGTTTAGCTTCTAAGTTAGGGAAAAATTGGATGCTAAAATGAGTTTTTTTTCGAATGAGGAATGAGAGCTTCGGTCGAGTAGAGCCAGAGGTGGCGAGAGCACAGTGAGGGTAGAGATGTGGTCAGGCGAAGATGCGACAAGGGCAAAGAGGTGGTTGGGTGGAGTAGGTTTTAATTTTTTTTATTTTTTTAAACAGATTATAGAAGGGCCAGGTTTTATTTTCTTGATTGGGTTGTAAATGGGTTGTAAGCAGATCAAGTCGAGTTATCTATTTATTAAATAGGTTGGATTTAGATTTTAAAATATGATCTATATAATAAATAGGTCTGATCCAGATTTAAAATTTTTTGACTCAATTTGTATCAGATCTGACCCATTTATACCCGACCTGCTTCGATTGGATTGCCACCCCTACTTAAAATCCTTGGTGATCGACTCTAATGGGAGCCTTTGACAGAAGCTTTGAGTGATCACGGCAACCCCCTCCTACTATTTCCTCAATTCCTCCATCTTCTCCTTCGAGAACTTGAGAACTTTGGTAAAGTATCTTTGTAATTTGTCCACTTCCTCTTCATGATTTTGTGCAATGTCCATGAGTACGTGATAGAATCATGAATGCCATTTATCCTACCTTTGCTAGAAGAAAAGGCTTCTACAACACAATTCAAACTGTTACTCGTACTACAAGAAAATGGATTATTAGTGATAGCTATTCGCGGTCACTAATAATCTAAATCCCATCGCTAATACTATTAGCAACAAAACCCCATCGCTAAAAGTTTATTGAAAATAAACTCATCGCTAATCATCATTATTAGAGATAGTAATGTTCCTGTTGCTAATAGAGATAATTAGCAATGACATTAGCGACAACGAAGCCATCGCTAAATTTTTTTATTTTAATTTTTTATTAATTAAAACTATTAGCGATAAAATTTTTCATCACTAATGTCGTCGCTAATAGTTTTTTATTTTTTTTTAATTTGAAACTATTAGCAATGGCTTCACCCATCACTAATGTCGTCATTAATAGTTTTTTATTTTTTTAAAAAAATTATAATTAATTTTTTAAAAATCTATTTTAATCATAATAATAAGCAATTATATTTTTTAAAATATATTATAAATAAAATAATAATTATTTATCACAATCATAAATATAAAATTAATTATATTATATTAAAAATATAAATTATATAATTTTATAAATTTATACTTGTTGGGCATAAAATACCCTCGGCTGAAGTTCTTGGCAGGGTCGACCCTCGCGAGTCTCTTCCGACTTTCAACAACTGTTGGTGAGCTCCCGTCGCTCCGCCCGGACTCCTACGGGAGCCGGGCTCCGTCTACGACTTCTACAGCAAGGAAGACTCCGTCCGGACTCCTACGGGAGCCGGGCTCCGTCCACGACTTCTACAGCAAGGAAGACTCCGCCCGGACTCCTACGGGAGCTGGGCTCCGTCCACGACTTCTACAGCAAGGAAGACTCCGCCCGGACTCCTACGGGAGCCGGACTCCGCCCACGATTTCTGCAGCAAGGAAGACTCCGCCCGGACTCCTACGGGAGTCGGGCTCCACCCACGATTTCTGCAGCAAGGAAGACTCTGCCCGAACTCCTATGGGAGCTGGGCTCCGCCCACGATTTCTGCAGCAAGGAAGCCCCCGCCCGGACTCCTACGGGAGCCGGGCTCCGTCCACGACTTCTACAGCAAGGAAGCCTCCGCCTGGACTCCTACGGGAGCCGGACTCCGTCCATGACTTCTACAGCAACGAAGACTCCGCCCGGACTCCTGCAGGAGTCGGGCTCCGTCCACGACTTCTACAGCAAGGAAGACTCCGCCCGGACTCCTACGGGACCCGGGCTCCGTCCATGATTTCTGCAGCAAGGAAGACTCCGCTCGGACTCCTATGGGAGTCGGGCTCCCGTCCATGACTTCTACAGCAAGGAAGACTCCGCCCGGACTCCTATGGGAGCCGGGCTTCGCCCATGATTTCTGCAGCAAGGAAGCCCCCGCCTGGGCTCCTACGGGAGCCGGGCTCCGTCCATGACTTCTGCCGCTGGTAAGCCTCGTTCAGACTCCTACGGGAGTCGAACTCCGCCTACGACCCCCAATTACAAGTAGACTGCGTCCGTACTTTTACGAGAGTCAGACTCCATCTTCTATCCTGGCTGCGGGAAGACCTCGTCCGAACTCCTACGGGTGTCAGACCTCGCTACCAACTCCAACCGAACTTCGGCCAACAAGTCTGGATCCCCTGACAAGCCACAGTAACGGACACCACTGCTCCACTCCTTGCGGTGGCTCTGCGTAACCCCATTACTCCCTGACAGGCCGTATTAACGGCCACGACTCTGCTCCACTCCCTGCGGTAGATTCTGTGCGAGTCCACCACTCCCTGACGAGTCACGACAGCAGACGCCGCTCGATTCCCCGTAACTGATTCCACGTAGCGAGCCACGGCGATAGCCACGATCCCACTCCACTACCCTCCGCAATAAATTCTCCCTGACTCTGGGTGGCCCACTACCAGACGGTTACAGGCGTCGCTATCAATTTGTTGCCCCCTCCGTCTATAAAAGGGAAACCCCAGATACGTTATTCTATAAACTCTCATTTTTACCTAAAAATTCTGCTAAAATTTTCGTTCGAGCACTCCATTCTTGTTGAGGCAGAGAACTGACTTGAGCATCGGAGGGTCTTGCCGGAGCAACCCCACCTCCGGTTTAGACTTCTTTTGCAGGTCCCGGCGGTGACTCCCTCAACTCCAGCTTCTCCGGCGCAAGCGGATTTTTGCACCAACAGGATTGGCACTAGAGGAAGGGCTGTGTCTTCGCAGTATCCTTGTTCTTAAAGGAGCGCTCAATGGGACCGCCTCCGGTCATCTTCTTCGACACCCACTTCTCCTTTCCCCCACTGGATCCTCGTCCGATGCCTTCTCGTGAAGCATCCGCGCAGCTACCCACGGCCTCCGCAACCATATCTCGGACCTCGATCTCGCCTCTGGTTTCCCAGGCCTCGTGCCCTCTGGCTATGGTCACCGGCATGGAGTGGCCGGGCGATCGGCCTCCGACGGATTTCGCCAACACCATCTCGGGAGGATCCCAACAGAAAATGACCAATATACCGGCCGTATCCCCCAAGCGGCAAAAGACTGAAGAGCCCATAACCTTTACCGAAGAAGACACTCAGGGAGTCCAATTCTCTCATAACGATGCGGTCGTAGTTTCCTTGAATATAGCAAATTACGACGTCCGTCGCGTTCTTGTCGACAATGGAAGTTCGATCGACATCTTGTTCTACGATGCCTTTTCAAGAATGTCCACTCTTGACAGCCATCTGAGGCCGATCAGCTCCCCTTTGGTAGGATTTACCGGTGATGCCATTCCGACGGAAGGAATAATAACTTTGACTATGGCCGCAGGTCAAAATCCAAGGCAATCCAGGGCCCTGGTGAATTTCTTGGTGGTGAAGGCACCATCCGCCTACAATGCAATCATCGGCCAACCTGGCCTCAATGCTCTCTGAGCCGTCGTATCGACCTACCATTTGAAGTTGAAGTTCCCCACCAACCAGGGGACCGGAGAGGTCCGGGGAGACCAAGCCCTGGCCAGACACTGCTACAATATAGCCTTGCGAAGAAGCGATCAATCTGACTCCTGCCCCGTCGATGGACTGGATGCTTGCGATGACCTCACCGAAGAGAGGGGCGCCCCAATCGAAGATCTGGTACCAATCCCTTTGAACGACAGGAATGCAGAGCATGTAGCGATGATCGGCTCCAACCTAGGGGAAGAGGTGCGGATGCGTCTCATTGATTTTTTACGAAGGAATGCAGACGTTTTCGCTTAGGTTTCAGCAGACATGCCGGGGATTGACACGAAAGTCATAGAGCATCATCTGGCCGTCGATCCACAGCATCGACCGACGAAAGAAAAAATCCGAAGTCATGCTCCGGAGAGGCAGAAGGCGATAGCCGAGGAAGTGGATAAGCTCCTTAAGGCCGGATTCATTAAGGAAGTCAATTATCCTGATTGGATTTCCAACGTTGTCCTGGTCAAAAAAGCAAACGGCAAGTGGAGGATGTGCATAGACTTCAAAAAGCTGAATAAGGCCTGTCCGAAAGACAGCTACCCCCTTCCCAGGATCGATCAACTGATGGACGCGACCTCGGGCCATGAGCTCCTCACCTTCATGGATGCGTTCTCCGGCTATAATCAAATTAGAATGGCACCAGAAGATGAGGAAAAGATAGCTTTCATCACTAATCGTGGCCTTTACTGTTACAGGGTCATGCCTTTTGGCCTCAAGAATGCGGGCGCGACCTACCAACGGTTGGTGAACAAAATCTTCAAGGAGCAGATCGGCCGTAACATGGAGGTCTACGTGGACGATATGCTCGTAAAAAGCAAATCTTTCAGAGATCATGTCGTCGACCTCGAGGAGACCTTCGACGCCTTTCGAAAATATAGAATGAAGCTGAACCCAACTAAATGCGCTTTCGACGTAACCTCAGGAAAATTCCTGGGCTTCATGGTATCAGAGCGCGGGATCGAGGCCAATCCAGAGAAAATTTGCACCATCCAGGAGATGGCCGTCCCAAAGTCGATAAAAGAGGTTCAGCACCTCACGGGGAGGATAGCGGCCCTTAATCACTTCGTCGCAAGGTCGGCCGAACGGTGCTTGCCCTTCTTTCAAACCCTCAAGCAGCCGAAGAACTTCTGTTGGACCTCTGAGTGCCAACAGACGTTCGAAGAACTAAGGAGCTACCTTGGCTCACCCCCGCTGTTAGCAAAGCCTGAGCCTGGGGAGGAGCTATTTTTATACCTGGCGGTCTCTCCCATGGCTCTCGCGGCCGTCCTTGTCAAAGAAGAGGCGAAGGTCCAGCGGTCGATCTACTACGTCAGCCACGCTTTGAGGGATGCCGAGATCAGGTACATCAAATTAGAAAAACTGACTTACGCCTTGTTGATCGCAGCCCGGAGGCTCCGGCCCTATTTTCAAGGACACACCGTGACGCTGCTCACTGATCAACCGATCAAGGCAATCTTGCACCGGGCGGATGCCTCTGGGAGGATGGCAAAATGGGCGATTGAGCTCACAGAATTCGACATCAACTATCGACCCAGGCCAGCAGTGAAGGCCCAAATATTGGCAGATTTCATAGTAGAGTATACCATCCTAGAGGAGGCTGAACCTGAACAAAGCAAAGTTGACGACCTGAAGTCCCAACCGAACTCCTCCGAAGAAGAGGCCGATCCCTCTGATCGCTTTTGGGCCCTCTATGTGGACGGATCTTCCAACATGTCGGGCGTAGGTACAGGCCTGATCTTGGTCAGTCCAGAGGGAGTCATCGCGGAATACGCTCTGCATTTTGAGTTTTTCGCAACAAACAATGGAGCGAAATACGAAGCTCTGATCGCAGGACTAAGGATCGCCAAAGAGCTGAGAATAAGTCAGCTCTGGGTGCACAGTGACTCTCAACTAGTGGTGGGACAAGTCAGCGGGAGTTACGAGGTGCGAGAGGACAGTATGGCCAAATACCTTGAGAAGGTAAAGGAGCTCACCCCCGCCTTTAGCAGCTTCAACATTAGACAGATCCCGAGGTTGAAAAATACCAGGGCTGACCTTCTCTCCAAGCTGGCGACGTTGGCTCCGGCCGAATTGCCCAAAGGCATCCTCTTTGAAGTTTTAAAACACCCGAGTACAGAAGAATCATGGCCCGTGATGGAGATTGACCACGAGCCCAGCTGGGTCAACCCACTGATAATCTATCTCAGAGATGGAGTTCTCCCCCAGGATGCGAAAGAAGCTCGGAAGCTCTGGAACCAAGCCTCCCGGTATATCCTTTATGAGGGTAAATTGTACAAGAGATCATACTCCTTGCCCCTCTTAAAATGCCTCCGGCCTTCGGAGGCTGACTACGCCTTGTGGGAAGTGCATGAAGGAATCTGCGGAAACCATTTGGGAGCTAGATCTTTATCCCACAAGTTGCTCTGCCAAGGGTATTACTGGCCGACAATGCATCATGATTCGATCGAATATGTCAAAAAGTGTATCGATGCCAGAGATACGCCAACGTCCAGAGACAGCCCGCCACCGAGCTCACACCCTTGAGTGCCCCATAGCCTTTTGCACAATGGGGGATGGACATCCTTGGCCCCTTTCCCATGGCGCCTGGGCAAAGGAAGTTCCTCCTTGTAGCGATCGACTACTTCACCAAATGGGTCGAAGCCGATCCACTAGCGAAAATCACAGAAGCAAAAGTGCAAGATTTCATCTGGAAGTCGATCGTGTGTAGGTTCGGTCTGCCTAGAACCCTAATCACTGATAATGGACGGCAATTCGCGGGAGCGAAATTCATCGAATTCTGTGAAGATCTAAACATCTCCCACAACTTCACATCAGTAGCCCATCCCCAGGCGAATGGCAAAGCTGAGGTGACCAACAGAACCCTTTTGCAGGGAATTAAGACAAGGCTCGAAAAAGCGAAGGGAACTTGGGCGGACAAACTTTATCATGTGTTGTGGGCGTATCGAACTACCCAGAGGCTACCTACGGGGGAGACCCCCTTTGCCTTAGCCTTCGGTACGGAAGCCGTCATCCCAATCGAGCTTAAACTCCCGTCGGCACGAGTCGTGACGTTCGACGAACATCAAAATTTGCAAAGTCTTAGAGCCAACCTCGACCTGCTGGAAGAAAGACGGAAGATAGCTCAGGTTCGAATGGCAGCCTACAGACAGAAAGTCGCTTGATATTACAACACCTGGGTTAAGAACAAAGCCTTTAGAGCGGGAGATCTAGTGCTTCGACGAGCCGCTATCTCGTAACCTCAGGACTGAAGAAAACTCGCCCCAAACTGGGAAGGACCGTATGAAGTCAAAGAAGTAGTCCGGCCCGAAACTTATTATCTTAAGGAACTCGGAGGAGCCGACCTCCCGCGACCGTGGAGCTCGAAAAACTTACGGATGTACTACCAATAACTTCATTTTAATTGAAAGTTGCATACCTGTATGTCTTTGGACAATTCAAACAAACTGCATCAGAAACGAAAAGGAAACCATCGAGGCCCGGTTCCATTTAGACCGGATGGGGGGAGAGGCCCTGCAACGCCCATATGCACCCCCACGGCCCTGTTAGGGACAGGAGGAAAACCTCGCCCTAACTTGAGCAAAGTCGAAGGCCCGGTTCCATTTAGACCGGATGGGGGGAGAGATCCTGCAATGCCCATATGCACCCCCACAGCCCTGTTAGGGACAGGAGGAAAACCTCGCCCTAACTTGAGCAAAGTCGAAGGCCCGGTTCCATTTAGACCGGATGGGGGGAGAGGCCCTGCAACGCCCATATGCGCCCCCACAGCCCTGTTAGGGACAGGAGAAAAATCTCGTCCTAACTTGAGCAAAGTCGAAGGCCCAATTCCATTTAGACCGGATGGGGGGAGAGGCCCTGCAACACCCATATGCGCCCCCACAGCCCTGTTAGGGATAGGAGGAAAACCTCGCCCTAACTTGAGCAAAGTCGAAGGCCCGATTTCATTTAGACCGGATGGGGAGAGAGGCCCTGCAACGCCCATATGCGCCCCCACAGCCCTGTTAGGGACAGGAGGAAAACCTCACCCTAACTTGAGCAAAGTCGAAGGCCCGATTCCATTTAGACCGGATGGGGGGAGAGGCCCTGCAACGCCCATATGCGCCCCCACAGCCCTGTTAGGGACAGGAGGAAAACCTCACCCTAACTTGAGCAAAGTCGAAGGCCCGATTCCATTTAGACTGGATGGGGGGAGAGGCCCTGCAACGCCCATATGCGCCCCCACAGCCCTGTTAGGGACAGGAGGAAAATCTCGCCCTAACTTGAGCAAAGTCGAAGGCCCGGTTCTATTTAGACCGGATGGGGGGAGAGGCCCTGCAACGCCCATACGCGCCCCCACAGCCCTGCTAAGGATAGGAGGAGAACCTCGCCCTAGATTGAGCAAAGTCGAAGGTCTGGACTTCTACGGGAGCCGAGCTCCGTCCGTAACTTCTACCGCGAGGGGGACTTCGCCCGGACTCCTACGGGAGCCTAGCTCCATCACCAACTTCAACCGGTGGTAAGCTCCGACCGGACTCCTACGGGAGTCGGGCTCCGTCTGCAACTCCAATCACAGGGAGGACTCCGTCCGGACTCCTACGGGAGCCGGGCTTCGTCACTAACTTCAACTGCTGGTGATCTTCGTCCAGACTCCCACGGGAGCTGAACTTCACCCCGACTTCACCTACGAGAGCCGAACTCCCGTGGCCTCGCTGAGAGCGGAGGAAAAATTCCAAGCGAAAAAGAAAAAGGAAGGCGATGGACCACATCAGCAACGATTGAAAAACAAACAGCGTCCAAGGTGCAGAGAGCCCGCCACAGCAGGGATTGGGGCTCCCATCAGGAGTCCCAGCTTTCAAGGAAGCTTTCGACGCAAATCCAAGGTAGGACAACTTCCTTGGGGTGACGAAAGCTCGGACCTTCGAGCTCAAGCCCTGAGGGGGACACCAAGCCCGAATGGCCCCCAGGCGAGTCTGTGGCCACTGACGGAGAAGATGGGTCAATGCGATGGCAACCGGATATCTTCGAACGATGCAAAAATCAAAAAGGAGCTTAGGCAAACGACAATTCAACATGAATAAAAGGGCCACCGGTGGCCTTAGGACGATGTTAAAAAAAAAAAAAAGAAAAAAGAAGAAGAGAGAAGAAAGAAGAAGAAAAGATGAGAAAAGGAAGGAAGTTCGACAGACAACAATTCGATGCAAAGTGCGGACGAGGTAACAAAATCTTCTTCTCATTTTTCAACTGACAAGATGTACGTTATAAGATCCGGAGGGCCAGAAAAGAATACATTATTACAAGGCCTAAGAACACGGCTTGGAAAGGATACACCGGAGGCCGCTTCAAGCTGCAAACTTCTCTTCCCGTTTCTGTCCTTTCCAGCCGCATTTTCCAGTGCGTGTGGCAGGCCTATCGGCTCTCGCCCCATCTTGTTTCGCTCCACCTCCGAAGTCCCAACCCCGGAGGGAAAAGGATGGGATAGATTTCAGGGGGCAGTAAGGGCAACGGCAGCAGCGACGAAGACCTGTTTCAAGAAGAACCAGAGTCACCCTTGAGGCAGCGATGGCGCCAGAGATATGCGCCATCACCGAATGCTCCGTGACAGCCGCCGTCCAAAATGCTCCGGCAAGGTCGGCATGCGCTACTTCCACCATCCCCGCAACAAGTTTTGCTGCCCCACCGTCGATGCCGACCGCTTCTGGTCCCTCAGCCCTGACGACATCAAGGATCCCGTCACAGCTTGTGACAACAGCTCTGCCCTCCTGACCGGTATCACCCCATCTTACTACTCTGAAATTCTCGGACAGAACCCCTTTACCGACGGTCCCCGTTATTAAACCCCTGTTGTTGAAGGAATTCTTCCTTGAACCCCCTTTGAAATGACGGGGACCTTCAGCGGCCGCTCGATGATCGGGGAACTCGCAGACCGTAGTTCTCCTCCTTGCCTTCCTCCAAGCCCTTGCCATCCCCTTGAGGATGGCCTCCGGAGTGGAGGACATGGCGGGGAAACCCCTTAGAGAGGAATCGGGGGGCTGAAGACGGCAAAGACCGATGCGGAGGATGCTTGGAGTTGACAAGGGCACCGACAGGGGTACCGAGGGAGTGGCTGAGTAGCTAGGCTCTCAGACGAAAGAAAGGCGCCGTCCTTTTGGCGGAGTAAAACCCCGAAGAAAAGGTAAGGGATTTAAATAGGCAGCGGATCTTAGCGCGATTATGATGGCGGGCGTCTCTAGATCAACCGGTGCTTACCACGTGTCCCGCTCGCCGCTATCGAGGATTGACTGTTCGCAAATTTCCATGGCGCGACGTTTGGGATTGCATCTCGGTGGGAGTCCCGAAAAGACTCTTCGAGTCGCCCTAATCGGAAAAAGGGCTCTGGCATGCGTGCATTAAATGCCGACATATCCGAGGACGGTTGCGCCCGAACGTCAGGGGGAGAACTTCGGCTGCGACAACCTCTCCGTACTTCCTTCATTTGAAATTCAAACTCGGAAGTGGGGGGACTGGTGTTGGGCATAAAATACCCTCGATCGAAGTTCTTGGCAGGGTCGACCCTCGCGAGTCTCTTCCGACTTTCAACAACTGTTGGTGAGCTCCCGTCGCTCCGCCTGGACTCCTACAGGAGCCGGGCTCCGTCCATGACTTCTACAGCAAGGAAGACTCCGCCCGAACTCCTACGGGAGCCGGGCTCCATCCACGACTTCTACAGCAAGGAAGACTCCACTTGGACTCCTACGGGAGCCGAGCTCCGCCCACGATTTTTGCAGCAAGGAAGACTCCGCCCGGACTCCTACGGGAGCCGGGCTCCGCCCATGATTTTTACAGCAAGGAAGACTCCGCTCGGACTCCTATGGGAGCCGGGCTCCGCCCACGATTTCTGCAGCAAAGAAGCCCCCGCCCGGACTCCTATGGGAGCCGGGCTCCATCCACGACTTCTACAGTAAGGAAGCCTCCGCCCGGACTCCTACGGGAGCCGGGCTCCATCCACGACTTCTACAGCAAGGAAGACTCCGCCCGGACTCCTACGGGAGCCGGGCTTCGCCCACGATTTCTGCAGCAAGGAAGACTCCGCTCGGACTCCTAGGGAGCCGGGCTCCGCCCATGATTTCTGCAGCAAGGAAGCCCCCACCCGGACTCCTATGGGAGCCGGGCTCCGTCCACGACTTCTACAGCAAGGAAGACTCCGCCCGGACTCCTACGGGAGCCAGGCTCCGTCCATGACTTCTACAGCAAGGAAGACTCCGCCCGGACTCCTACGGGAGCCGGGCTCCGTCCATGACTTCTACAGCAAGGAAGACTCCGCCCGGACTCCTACGGGAGCCGGGCTCCGTCCATGATTTCTGCAGCAAGGAAGACTCCGCTCAGACTCCTATGGGAGTCGGGCTCCGTCCATGACTTCTACAGCAAGGAAGACTCCGCCCGGACTCCTATGGGAGCCGGGCTCCGCCCATGATTTCTGCAGCAAGGAAGCCCCCGCCTGGGCTCCTACGGGAGCCGGGCTCCGTCCATGACTTCTGCCGCTGGTAAGCCTCATTCAGACTCCTACAGGAGTCGAACTCCGCCTACGACCCCCAATTACAAGTAGACTGCGTCCGTACTTTTACGAGAGTCAGACTTCGTCTTCTATCCTGGCTGCGGGAAGACCTCGTCCGAACTCCTACGGGTGTCAGACCTCGCTACCAACTCCAACCGAACTTCGGCCAACAAGTCTGGATCCCCTGACAAGCCACAGTAACAGACACCACTGCTCCACTCCTTACGGCGGACCCTGCGTAGCCCCATTACTCCCTGACAGGCCGTATTAACGGCCACGACTCTGCTCCACTCCCTGCGGCGGATTCTGTGCGAGTCCACCACTCCCTGACGAGTCACGACAGCGGACGCCGCTCGATTCTCCGTAACTGATTCCACGTAGCGAGCCACGGTGATAGCCACGATCCCACTCCACTACCCTCTGCAATAAATTCCCCCTGACTCTGGGCGGCCCACTACCAGACGGTTACAGGCATCGCTATCAATTTGTTGTCCCCTCCGTCTATAAAAGGGAAACCCCAGATACGTTATTCTATAAGCTCTCATTTTTACCTAAAAACTCTGCTAAAATTTTCATTCGAGCACTCCATTCTTGTTGAGGTAGAGAACTGACTTGAGTGTCGGAGGATCTTGCCAGAGCAACCCCACCTCCGGTTTAGACTTCTTTTGCAGGTCCCGGCGGCGACCGCGACTCCCTCAACTCCAGCTTCTCCAGCGCAAGCAGATTTTTGCACCAACAATACTACTTTATAAGTATCAAAATTACATACATATAAAAAAAATGATGTAAGATCCTCCTCGTCATCCTCGTCATCCTCCTCTTGCTCTTGTACATCTTCTCTAGCAGCTGGTGGATAAAAGTCAGATATCCCAATATTTTGTAATGAAAAAAAATAAAATATCATTAAAAGATTTCGATATAAAAGCATATATGTCGATACACAGATATATATTTCGATATACTACTTCGATTCTTGAACAAATTATTCCTATATATTTCATTCGATGATGTAGAGCTACAGACACTATTGGTCCATCGATTAGATAGTTAGATTGAATTTTACTCTCTAGATTTTATTCCTAAACTCAAGCCTAAATATGTGAAGCTTCTAAATATAAAAATTTAAAATAAATAAAAAAATTATTAATAGACTTATTTGCTGTGATGGCTGTAACAACGAGTCCAATTGATCACGTAGATGTAGATACTGGAGAATCTCAATAATCGTATCATAGATGATGTCTCGGAAGCTCTAAGATCACTGGCTTCAATGCCTCTACATAACCTCCTCCATGTGTGCATCACCCCACGTTTAGATCATCGAAGCCTGAGAGGAGGACGTTGAAGAGTATTGAGCTATTGAAAAGTCAAAACTATAGCCAAATCCTATGACCCAACTCCTACTCATCTCTTCGGTTGTCCTGAGCCATCCCTCGAGGTCAAGGAGGGGCTAAGAGAATGGATCCTCATCGTGTCGTGATACAAGATACTCCGCATAGTCTATCTATATAGTTTAGAAATTCATTAGTCTATACATATCAATATATATAAAAATTTAATAAATAATTTTTCAAGTTGTTACTGCAATCTATCAAAATGTAGGATCTAAGTAATCACTAGTCCTCCTAGATTGGTGTGTGGCCTCCTATATCTACAGTTGTCCTAGTGCATGACCCAACTGCCGTATCTATAATAAATAAATAATTAAATTAAATTAACTAAAACATACATATGATCAATTCAATATAAAATTAATTTAAGTGTAAAATTTTTACTAATCTATCGACTACAATATGTGTGCCAACAGAGTCGTCAGTATGCTTGATCAGATCTTACAGGATGGTCCGATTCTGTCATTTTCTCTACCATCTATCAGAGTACTCCTTAGTGTTCTACCAGTCACAGAGGGCCTCCTATATGTCCACCTACATCTAGTGATCTATGTAAGACTTCCAATCTAACGGTGACTTGAAACTGGAGTGCTCTATGGTGGACTGTCTAAGGCTGTACAGTCCATCTTGGAGACTATGTGGCCACTTCCTCGAAGATTCGATGGCTAGCCTCCTCATCCTTAGGAATCTCGAATTGGTAGTACTCCTGCAAGTAGAAGCAATTATATATTAATAAATAGAATATAAATCTATCATGAATTTAAAAATTAAACATCTTTGACTTATCAGAAACATCTTTTAGACTGTATCATAATCCCCTAACAGCCAATTAGAAAACTCATTCACCAGTTCTGGCATCAATCATTGGATAATCTTGGTAACCATATGAGGCATCTAAGGCTCTCTAAATATGCTACAAAATTGATTTTGAATAATAAATATTAAATATTAAAATGGTTAAATTTTAAATATATTCAGTGAAGATATAGTACTTATGAGTGGCTCTGAATGTGGACGAGCCCTCTATCCTCCAATCGAGTCGACAATGTTGCGAGCCGGATGGGTCCTCTACCATGCCACTAATTTTGAGACTTCGATGCTGCTCCATATGACTGTGGGGTCACTGGTGACCCCACATGGTCCGAACCTGATAGTATCAAGACATCATAAAGAATGTTATATGAGATAATAAAGGATAAAATAACATAAAAGAGAATATCTAAAATATTAGACTTTACTACGTGGTATGTGTGGTGCAGAACCATGTGAGCATGCTGCATAAGAGCTCTCTCTTCTACTGTGACGGCTCTGACCTCTGGAAGACATGATTTATAATCTCTAAAAATAAAAATAAATAGAGAAGAGATTTCTCTCCTCGACTGTGATAGTTCTAGTCTTTGGAAGATATAATCCATAATCTCTAAAAATAAAAATAAATAGATTCACGAACTAATTATACAAATTATAATATGATAATACAATATTTAAAATAATATAAGATAAGTATTTAAAATGATTCAAGACAATACAAGAAATAAAATGATACCAGAAGGTTTGGAGAATGAGAGTAGTCAGAAATGGCATTTTGAATGTGAGATATAAGAGCTTGGATGCCTAGGTAGAGGCCATCACTAAGAGATGCTTGGACTTAGAAGAGAAGTGTGAGAAAAAAGAGGTGAGGCTTTGAAGAAGAGTCTTCGAGCTAAAGCAGAAGCTTTGTGAGGAGAGGCATAGAAGTGCTTCACTGGAGGCGAAGCACAAGGAGTCAGAGGTCCAGAAGTTCATCATAAGTGAAGAGCACTATTCATTAGTCTCTTCAGATATTTGCTATCTTTCATATTCTTCATCTGATTTTTCTTTTCTTTCACTTCTTTATTTTCTTCCTCTTCTTCTCCTTTTCGGATAGGATTGCCCTTTAAAACAAACTCAAAATGATCTACCTCTTCATGTTGGCCATCATGTAGGAGAAAATCTAGAGCATCCAACTTTGCATCTATGAAAGACTGATGAACTTTAGATATTTCATCTTCTTGAAAGCATTCCGATAAATTGGGTTCTTCTTCTTCGAACACGTAATGAACAGCTCGAAACTTAATTTTGCATACAGCCCACCATCTTTTCCTTCCTTTCTCCTTTGATTGAAAAGGAGTATAATAAACTTGAATAGCTTGTTGAGCTAGCACAAATGGTTCTTTGATATATGCTTTGGATCCATGTTTGATTTCAATAAACCCGTGCTATGGATCAATATTTATACCATGCTTGTTATCAAATCATTGGCACTTAAATAGAATGACACTATTTCCTCCAAAGTAGGTCAACTTGATTACTTCTTCAAGGATTCCATAGTAGCCACTCTCCACCTTTTCTCACCAGCTATCCTTTATAAACACATCACTGTTCATTATACTCTTCTGATATCACTGGGTGTGAAATTTAAAATTATTTATGTTACAGCCATTATTACATGTAACATATTTTGTTGGCCCATAACCTAATGGTCTTACCTTCTTAGATATGGATTCACCCCCTTACATGACCTGCACATTATAAAAAAAATAAATTAAAAAAATTAAAATATATGAAATGACAATGGATGCTTATCAATTTATGGAACCAATCAGTAAAATTTTGTGAGTGCTATGCGAAAATTTCTTGCTCACTTATCCTCGGGTTGTTCCATCTCAGTATCTCATCATATTGTCTAAATATGCATAAGATAAGTATAATGTAATAAGTGATCGAATAGTTGGAATTGTGATGGACACTTACTTAACATATGTGTCGACCTCCTCATAGTTTAGTAGAATATATGCCTCTACCTGTCGTAATTCAATATTAGTTAAAACCCAAGGAACCTCGTGCCTAAATTTATGAGCGGGATAGATAAATATTGATATCTCCCACTTCGATCCCTCACCACCATCATCATCATTTTGGCCCATTTAAGTCAGCTTTATCTACATACTAGGATTAAAGCAATATTAGCTAAAATTTGAAATTTCTTCTATCGAACACCCAAGGTTCCTACTTGTCAAATAGTATGCCAAATTAGACTTCATCCATTTGGAATATCTTCTGAAACACTTTCATACCATTGAGGTGCGGGGGTGTATAGTCCTTCTCTATCTTATTTCTCCTGAAACTATCCCACTACTTTCAAAAAGGATGACGCTCAAAGAAAAATTGATGATGACAATCAAACCAGCAAGACTTACAACCATGTTGAAGTTAAAATAATTTTATATTCTCAATGCAATAGGGACATGCTAGCTTCTTATGAGTGCTCCATCTGACAGCATCACATAAGCAGAAAAATCGCTAATGATCCACATCAATGCAACCTTTATTATAAAATTCTGCTTCTTCGATACGTCAAATATATATGTGCCATCGGACCATAAGAATTTCAGATCATCAACTAGAGGTCTTAGATATACATCAATGCTTCTATTAGGGTGTCGTGGTCCAGAAATGACTAATGTAAAAATGATGTTATATTCTTTCATGCACATCCCAAGTGGTAGATTGTATGGAATAATAAAGACTGGTCAACATGAATAAGAGGCCGCTTCATGACTGAATGCTATAAACCCATCCGTAGATTGACCCAATCAGATATCGCATGATTCCTGAGCAAATAAAGAATGGCAAGCATTAAATTTCTTCCATACCTCACTATCCGATGGATAACTCATCATATCGGTGTGCTTGTAAATCTTTTCTTTATGCCATCTCATCTACCTAGCAGTACTCTTAGACAAGTAGAGCCTCCAAAGCCTTAGAGTGAGAGAAAAATATCGAAGAATCTTATATAGTATATCCTTTTGATTTCTATCCTCTTGTCTCAGTTTAAATCAGTTTTCACCGCATACGTCACATGAGCTCTTCAATTGATTCTCCTAGTAAAAAAGTATGCAATTATTACAGTATACATCTATCTTCTCGTATCTCATATCTAACCCTTTCACTATTTTCTTTGAAGCATAGAAGCTTCCAACAAGCTTCTCATCCTTCAATAGCATCTTTTTTATTATTGCTATCATCCTATCATAATAATTGATTATCATATTAAACTCGACTCTCAAGTTCAACAACTTTAACACAGCTGATAATACAGTGTGTGTTTTATATCTCGATCATAGTGATTCATCAGTATCTTTCAGCATACGATAAAATTACCGCTGCCAACCTCTAGATCATCCTCCATATCCCAGTCAAATTTAGGATCAGTCGCATCCATAACCATGTCTACTATTGTATTTGTGTCTTTGTCTTGCTGACTTCTATCCCTTGCACTCATCTCTTATGTCTCCCCATGTAGGTACTAACGCTTGTAGTTTGGCATAAATTCACTCCTATATAAATGGGCAATTATTGTATCTCTATTAAGTATTTCTCTATGGACACATCTCTTACAAGGATAATGAGCCCATCCTTAAACTAGGAGTGTCGCATTCTCAAAAGTATAATCACAGAAGTACTTGACACCCTCTTTATATTTAGCAGAAATCATCCCGTCGACTACTCGACGGTCTATCCAACTACGGTCCATAGCACACTATCTAAAAATCTGCATATACAAATACAAGATAAAATATTTATTAATTATTTTATTATTTAAAATAGCTGACATAATAAATATATCTTATCATCAACTAATAGGTATAGAAAGTTCTATCCCATTTAGAAATTATATTAATTTTATAGATCAATTACAGTAATCAAGCAATATGCAATAGGAGTCGAAAAAAATTTTGACAGTATTTTTTCTTAGTTTTTTCAATACGACGAAGATGTGTGAGGAAAACAAAAAAAATACCATCCAAAATTTTTCTCAAACTCTCAATGTACTGTTTGATTACTGTAATTATCTATAGTATTAATTATAATTTTTAAACTATTTAAATTAAATAGTCAATTGATCAATGTATATAATTCTCTCATCTGTGCAAAAATATATAAATATATGGATACCATAGAATATATACATTAGTAAAAAAATGGGTCTATGGTTCTATGCAATGCAAAATTTTTAAAAACAGATGACTAAGTAGAAAAAAAAAGAACAAAAAATATAGCAAAGTAAGAGCAAAAAGAGACTCAAAAGATGTAATATCTATTCTAATAAGGATCATTAATTGAAAATCAGTCATCCAAAATCTTTGTCACAGTTAGGACCAAAATTGGATCGAGCTGGGCAGGCCCTACCCCTACTAGAGCTCAACTCGAAAATTTTTTTCAGGCTTCGGGTCAGGCTTAGGCTTGATGATTTTAGAAAAAATCAGGCCCGGGTCTGATCCTGGCCCAGAATCGATCCGAACCTATTTGGGTGGGCCCAAACCATGAGATGGTTGCAAAGTAAGAAGGCTGCAAACTAGGAGTAGAAATTTTTTAAAAAAATAAAATAAAAATATAAAAAAAATACTTAAATCAGAGACCAACAAAGTAAACAAGGGAAAGAGGAAAAGAGGAAGGCTTAGATTTGCTATTGGGAATTAAGTTATTGCAAGTTCCTCTACACCATTAACCATGAGGTGGCTGCAAGCGGTTGCCTACAATGTAATAGACCATCCAAGCTTGTCCTGCAACTACAACAACAAGATCAAAAATACATCACCTCCATCTCTCTCTAGACTCTTTAGGTGCATCTCACATAGACAGTCATCATAGCCTCTTTATGAATAGAGCACTGCTAGTTTTAGGTTAGATGCAGGCTGGCAGTATTGGGTCCACTCTCAGATCGGGCTCGGGCCGAATCTGGGTTAGGTCAAAGATATATCCGAGTCCGATCCAAAATTCAAATGGATCCTATAATTAGGCCCTAGCCTACTCTGACCTATTTCAAGCCAAGCCCGAAGTCTGACCCAAATTTGGATCGGCCCAAAGCCCATTGGGCCGGCCTGGGCCCAGTTCCAGCCTTAATCATAGTTAAATAAAATACTTAATTAGTTAATTAAATTACTATCTAATTAATTAATTAAATATTTAATTAAAATTAATTAACATATCAAAATAAAAGGACTTTTAGCGATGGCTCCATCATCGCCGCCGTCGTTAATACTCACCAAAAGATTGGATACTTGGGTCCAGGGACGTCGGTGGCACAGGAACAGCGATGTGGGGATGAAGATGGCAATCCAATAGGGGGAGAGCGGATTCGGCAAGGGGGGCAGCGGATCCCGCAAGGGGGCGGCAGATCCGATAAGGGAACGGTGTCACCAGTGCAAGGAGAGCGGATCCGACAAGGGGGCAACGGATCTAGCAAGGGGGGCGATGTATCCGTAAGGGAGATGGTAGATCCGGCAAGGGAATGATGGTGCAGGGACTCTGGCAATGTGGGGATGGTGAAGGGGGAGGCGGCGACATGTGGACGAGGATGGCATGAGTTGGGAGAGGACACGATGCAGGAAATATGACAAGTGGACAGTGGTAATGGGGAAGCAACACAGGGATGCCAGTGGGGATGGTGGCGCATGTGAGCTGGTGAATTGGAAGAGGGGGAGAGGGCAGGGGTTGATCGATCGCCAGTGAGGGAGATAAAAATCGAGGTGGGGGGAGGGTTGGGAGTTGGGGAACTAGGAGAGGGGGAGAGGGGGTTCGGTCGGTCACCGATGGGGGATATCAAAATCGAAGGTGGGGTGGGGTGCAGGGGGAGTAAGGGGAGAACGAGAGGGTGGGAGAGAGTTCGATCGGTTGCTGGTGGGGAGCCAACTCAGAAATCGAGAGGAGGGTGTGGAAAAACAAGGGCAGGGATCCTAAAAATAGTGGGGAGGCCAAAAATCGAGGGATGGAGGGGGGAATCGATGGTAGAAAAATTTAGGGGTATTAGGAATGGCTAAAGCTGTCACTAATAATGCCATCACTAATAGTTATTAGCAATGGCAAAATGCTGTTGCTAATACAATATTTCTATCGCTAATCATCTTACGGTCAAATTAAAAAAAAAAATACTACTTATTAGCAATGCCATTAGACGTCACTAAAAATTAAAAATTCATTGCTAATAATTTTTTTTATGATGGCTTATCTTTTGGTTGCTGTTGGTCATCGGTAAAAAAGATTATTAGTAATGGTAAAATTATCGTCGCTAATAGCCGTCCTAAATCTTATTTCTCTTATAGCGTGGGATGCATCCTATTGATGGATTTGTTAAATTGATTTATTTTGGCTCTTTCAACTCATCATCTTAATAGGCTAATATGCGAGACTTAGATCAATTAAGTTGATTTCTTTTTTACAATGTCCAACTCTAGAAGTTGAGTGCCACAGAGTATTCGTAGAAAGTAATCTGGCGGCCTATAGGTGGATTTTGGACACTTTAATGGCCTGTCTGGATAGTCATGTATGATCGGACTAAAAATGCTACAAAAATCGGGCTTGGCCTATCCAACACATATGTACGAAACTATGTACAAATATTATCTAATATTATAGAATATTAAGTCCGATCCAGCTTATGTGAGTTGGACCAATTGGATTACCTATTAACAGATATAGAATTTAACCGAATTAAGTATAACAGATTTAGATAACAGATATGAATAATGTTTGATTAACTTAATGGAAATAGGATTTTATGTTAATAAATACAAATATATTTCTAGCATATTTAGATAACTTTAATGCATATAGGTATATTTAACATGTTCAGATAAATTTTATTTTCTCAATTTTTCAGATATTTTAGATGATTTTTTAATGACTTTTCTTCTAGTTGTTTTGAATTTTGGAGAGGGGTTGAGTGGGACCCATTAAATGGTAGAGGTATGGAGAAGAGATTTTTCAGTCTTGGATCCTCTTTCTGTTCTATGATTAATATTAATTATACAACCATCCCTGTCTATTGTTTCTCAGAGCTCCAGTAGGTTCATTAGTTACACGGCAATTCCTTCCTTTTCTTTTCCCCGCTGAAAAAGCTAGTGCCCAATAGCTGTCTTTCTTTGCAGTCACGCAGGAACAACAGAGCTTGAAAGCATTGATTGAGTAACCTACCAGCTAGAGCATCTTCTTCAAGCATTTACTCAAGCTTCTCTCGAGTATCCAAGAAGGAAGTCATTGCATTCAAGAACATCGACATCAACTTTCTTGAGCTATAAAAAAAGTTTTTATTTGTTGATCTCTAATTTGTTATTTTTTGTATTCTTGGTTTTGTAACAAGTTTTCTTTAGTATAGAAACTTGGGGTTTTATGCTTGTCCAAGACCATAATTAAATGGTTATAATTTACTAAATCAAGGGGGCTTAGTTGGGTAGGTTTTGGTTAGTGAACTTGATCAAAACCAATTTGATTATTTGTGATCCTGGTGAAAATAATTGTGCCATAATCAAGAGGATTATAATAAAATTTTCAAGTAAGGATACTTGAGGAGTAGAAATAGATGTTGGGCCTTACACCAAACCACTATGAATTTCTTATATTTATGATTGTATAATTGTTTGTTTTTAATTTCTACTACTTATCATATCTCTTTTCTTGCATTTCACAAGCACATATTTAAATTAGTAGATGTAGTGCACATACTTATTTTAATTGTAGAATTTTTGGAAAATTCAATTCAACCCCTCTTCCTCTTGAGTTGCTACTTCTGGGTGACATCAATATTCACTCGTATTAAGTATTTGAGTCTAGCTTGGGAAGTCTCATCCTGTTGAGCTCTAATCGGCAACATTCTGCTTGGGTTCAACTTATGCAAGGGCATCGAGAGAAGCTATTTGGTCGGTTTTCTACACTATTGCTTTTGTTTATCTCCAGCATCAAAACTGCTGATAGGCTGCATCTCCACTAATTTTTTGCCTTTAAGGGTAGTGATGGAGCATTGTCGGATAAACACTTTATCATCTTGGACTTTTCCTATGTTGCTGGTCATTGGGAACCTCATCAATAGGTGATAAGTGTGAACAATAGCACGAAAGAGCATTCAAGCCAAGCCTTCAAGTATGGCATTGTAAGCCAAGAGAACTTAACCATAAGGAAATCAAGTATCACTGTGGCCTACCTCGATGTCCGTCCTACTATAATGACACCTTCTACAGAAATAGGGTCTCCAAAGAATCCA
The DNA here is from genome assembly GCF_000442705.2 of Elaeis guineensis. NCBI lineage: Eukaryota > Viridiplantae > Streptophyta > Magnoliopsida > Arecales > Arecaceae > Elaeis > Elaeis guineensis. The sequence goes on along the minus strand of NC_025993.2, from coordinate 11,105,420 downwards.
ACCAAAGGAGAGTCAAATTTTCAAAATCTATCTTCCGGTAGGTTCATTTTGCAAAAGGCAACATAGACAACATATTTGCCAAGATTCTATTATCAACTAAAATATGTTTTACATCATAGTTGGCTAGATCAAAACTATAATGGCATCATCATGGGGGGTTTGGATGCCATTAGAATCTGCATCCCAGAAGGACATCACCTCATCTGACCTCTACCTATTTGGTGTTGAGATCCCAATTTGGGCCACACGAGCATAGATCCTCCTTGTAGATAAGCAGGTCCCACCGCCACTAGTCCACCCGCAATGGTGTTGATGACACTAGTAGTTGGTGGTTGTCAAGCAGGAGCTTGGGGACAAGCTGCTACTGACCAAAAGTTTCTTAGTCCTATGGGTGACAGACCTAGGCTCCAAGGAATCCTTACTTAATAAGGGCTTCTATCTCCCTCTTTAACTAGAAGCAGTCCTCGATGTCATGCCGTAGTCATAGTAGAATTTGGAGTACTTCTTAGGGTCATGTGGGCACTTGCCTTTATCTTCCTTGGCCATCTAATAATCTCCTATTTCTTGACTCCATTAAGATCTATCCTCAGGAGGTATTGAGATGTGTGAATTTCTTAAACCTCCAAGAACTCCAAGATTGATAGGAGTTCCCCCATTTTTTTGGGCTTCATGCAAGGTGTGTCCAGGTCATCTCGAGTCCTTTTATTATTGAAGTCTTTATTGTCAGCTTTCTCCTTCTACTTCACTACTATGGCTTCCTCGACATTGATATACTTATTGGGATGGGTGAGGAGCTTGGCATAGTCTTTTGGGAACTATTCTTCTAAAGAACATAAGAAGCTACATGCCTTCCATCCCTCTTTGAGGACTAACATCATGATTGAGTGGTTCAGGTGATAGATGTCCATTATGGCTGGATTGAAGCTATCAATATAGTCTTTGAGAGACTCATCGTCACTCTACTTGATGGTGAAGAGAGCATCAGACCCCTCCTTTGCTCTCCACTGCTCTTGAAGTGAGTAGTAAAGTGTCGATCGAGCTCCTCGAAGGATTAGATAGAGCTTGACTAAAGTCCGATATACCACACTTGGGCAACTTCATGAAAAGTGGCATGAAAGGCCTTGCATATCACCAAATCAGTAACCCTCTAAAGTATCATGAGGGCTTTGTAGCTCTCCAAATGGCCGTAGGGGTTGGTGATACTATCATAGGTTTCAAGCTATGGTATCTTGAGATGTAAAGGAATTGATTCCTCAACTATTCTCATCAGAAATGGAGGTCAGATAGAGAACTTTGACTCATTCCCCAAGATTGACTAATGCTACTATTGGGTCTTAAGGTAGAAACTAGCTTCTACGTCTTCTGATCAAGGACCGCTTGTCTTGTGGTATCTTCAAGTCAACTAGAAGTCAATTTACTCATAGTCAATACCTGTGAAGATGAGGAAGGAGTAAGTGAATGTTTACTATGCCCATTGCTCTAGAAGCAAGACTAGTGGAGCTACAAGACATCCTTCTCAGGCTTGGGGATTAAGGATGGTGGCAATGAGAAGCTTGTCCCAGGCTTGGATAGAAAACCAGTGCTTACAAGGAGCTTCCTTCAGACTGGGAGAGCAAGAGTGATGACTCTGCTCTGAACTCCTTGGAGGAGGAAGGTTCAGACATGTTAGGATTGGCCAATTGCCAGCATGTGGGTCTATTGCTATAAAGTCGTCTGTTGCAGGCCCTACACTATGGTGGTCATTGCTTGGATTTGTTGTAAGAGGGTATGGATGTGCTTGATAGTGACTACTACTAGAGTGATCTGCAATTCTAGAGATATAGAACTTTATGAGAGCTCTGGTCGGATTCAACTCCATAGGCACATTAGAGTAAGCCGCAAAGGGTGGCTCTTGTGCCTTCTTAGATCTTGTGGTGGATTGGAGGAGATGGGTGATCAAAACCTCAGATTAGGAAATCAAAACCTTCCGCTAGTATCAATCTATTGCTGTTAAGATTAATTTGACTTAGGTTGATAAGCTAGATGGTGAGTTGAAGAGTTGAAGATGGCAATCCAAGGATACAAATAGTTGGTCGGAGCCCTCGAAGCAATTGATGGTGGCTAGATCTTTGCTCCAATACTTGGATTGATTCTGAAACACTACATACAAAGAAAATCCACTTGCTAGAGGTTACTGACAGAGGAAGTCCACTTGCCAGAGGTTTTTTAATGAGGAATCATTCGATGCACAAGTCAGATTACCTTAGGATAACAATAAAGATTCTGAGTAGAAAAAGGCAAAGAGAGATGGTAAGTGGGGGAAGTCAAGGTTTGTGGAGCAAGTCTGAGCCATAGTGAGAGAAAGAGAGAGTTCTATGAATTCAGAAGAGGTCAGTTCCACTAGAACCATGATCAACAAAGAATTGCAAGAGATTCTGTTTGGGATATCCTTTACGCTCATGAGTAAGGCTTAGAGACTTAGTTGGACTTGTGGCTTATTTAAACTTACTTGGACTTGCTTAGAGTTGCTTGGAGTTACCTAGAGGGTCCCCAGGAAAGGTTTAAATAGTTAAGGGTCGGTAGTCATTGTGATTGACGTCTTAAGATGTGAGGGAAATTTGTTAGAGATAACAACTAGCATGTCCGATGTGATCTAGTGAGATATAGATCTCATGGTTAGAGGGTCGTTTCGTTGTTGTGGCTAGTTGTCATTGAATGGAGCAATCTTCAAGCATCTTGGTGCACCTTTGAAATAGCTATGGGGTAGGAACTGATCGGCCGAGGTGAAAGGCTGCATGATCAATTCGTCTTAAGCTCTAATTGATTGGCAGCACCACATCAGGTCGATCAAATCCAAGATATATCAGGTAGTAAACATATATAATTTAATAATATTAGAAAAATAATATATAAGTATATAAGAAATCTTTATGAAATATAAATATGATTAAAATAATAATATAAATAGATATAATTAATTTGTCAGGTTGGGCTGGCGTAGATTGAGTTTGGGTCGAGTAAATGTATGATTCAAAAGTTAATCCAAACCAAATCTTATGTAAGAAAGAGCTGGTACTTTTGAATCCAAGGCTAATCCAAATTTATAAAACCTCAATCAAATTTTCGCATGTGCGTACATGTTGAGCGCAACCCGAATTGCATCACTAATTCTTCCCCAATGCAAGATTGTTCTGGCGAGCTGGCTCAAGTCTTTGTCCTCTGACATCTCAGTTTCAAAAAATATCAACTGACTATATTTTATATTAGTCGTGCAGCTCTGTCTTTTCCTATAGGTTCGTTCATATGGAAGGAGAATCTCATCCCAGTTGTCTTGATTTACTGGAATCTAACATATGTTAACACTTGGAAATGGAAGATAATAGCTGGGCCCATTTCAACGACAGATTTGTGGGACGGCGTGTCTACGCAGCTGGAGTGGTCGTTTAAATAAATTCAAGGATATAATTAAAGACCCAAATACTTGGAAAACAACTAAATAACAAGCTAAGAGTGATGGATCCAAAGGAATCAGCCCATCAGCTGAATTTGAGCTTATCTTGCTAGCTGCAGTTTCAAATCTCTTGAGAAATGAGGTCCAAGTCTTGTTATTTACAATTATGACGTTATAAACGCAAGTAGACCATTATTAAAATGCAAGAGAAAGGTGAGAATGATAGCAAGTCATAATTTCATTCAGATTGAGATTAACGTTTATTAGAGGGAGGGACTGCTTATATATATATATATATATATTCTTGTATTTATATTTAACTGCTATTATCATTATTATTAATATCTATTACATTATTGTTCTTTTTATATACCTTTATAAGTTTATAAAGAAATATATATATATATATATATATATATATATATATATATATATATATATATATATATATATATATATATATATATATATATATATATATATATTCTTGTATTTATATTTAACTGCTATTATCATTATTATTAATATCTATTACATTATTGTTCTTTTTATATACCTTTATAAGTTTATAAAGAAATAATTTATAAATTATCTTATAATGTTTTTGATATATGCTATATAATTGTTATAAATTATATATATATTTATTATATATATATTTATTATATATATATATTAGTTTTTATATATATTTATTATTTTTATATATCTTTACTCTGTCTTAATCTTTATAACATAGTTGTTGGGGGCAGGGCTGCTCATAATTCAGTTTCAGACTAAAAATCAGTCCAATCGAATCGAAAAATCGAACCGAATATAATTCAATTTGATTTTCGATTTTTATTTTCAAGAATTTTGGTTTTAAGTTTGGTTCGGCTAAAAATCAAAAAATTTGAAAATCGATCCGAAAACTGAAGTCATAATTTAAATTTATATTATTTACTATATTGAAACTTGTTAGTTACATAGGTGGATGATTGAATATTTAGATTTGGTCTATTATTATAATTTATTGTGATGCTTGATTGCTTGTTTGTATTATAGATGATATGGTTTCTAATATATTATATTTTGTTTATTATCATTTATTATTTATCAATTACCAATATATCATTACTTATCAATTATTGATTTTTAAACTAAAAAATTATCAATCAATAAATTAAACAGATCCTGAATTTAATTAAATGTAATGTAACAAACCAATAATAAATTCATAATATTTATTTGAATATGTTATATCAAAAATACATAATTAAAAATAAAAAAATTATAAAAAAATCGAATAACCAAACTGAACCGAACCGAAATTCTCGATTTGGTTTCGGTTCAATTCCTCTCTTATTCAGATCGGTTTTTGATTTTTATTTTTCTATTATTCGATTTTCGGATCGGATCGGTTAAAACGAACAGCTTAGTTGGGGGGTATTTTGTACTAGCAGAAGATGTGAAACATACAAAGGAAAGGTCGACTCTCACAGATTCTCAAATTCCGTGACCATCAAAATAGTCAACAACAAGCAGATTGGGAAGAAATAACAGGCAAATCTTTCCACATGAGAAAAAGATAATAGCCAAATCTCGTCGATAAGTCAAAAAAAATCAACTGATTCTCTTTTCCTCATATGACTCCTTAGCCTTGTTTATAAATAACGGCCCATAGAAAATCCCCAATATATAATAATTCCTCTCTTCCAAAATGCTCATTTTCTTCTATTGTCCAGAATTTTAACTTAGCATCGGAGGGCCCCGTCAGAGCCACCTCTAATCAGAGACTTTTTTTGCAAATTCTGCCATTGCGACCTACCACTGCCATCCAACTCCAGTCAGTCCGACCTTGAAATTAAATTGTGCCGCAACAATAGTAATTTTTCTTTCTTATAAAAATTTATTTATTGTAGAAACTTATAATTATGAGATATTTATTTATCAAAATAAGGAATATAATATAATAAAATATAAATAAATGAATATACTAAAAAGGTAATAAATAAAAGGGAATTAAAAAAGAAAATTTTTATCAATCTTTACTTCATGTGAAAAAAAATTTACTATTTTAAATCCTTGTAAGACTGAAGGTTAGGCTAGTTGCAATGCATGGAGAGCGCTTTATATCCCAACCAACCTGATCCTATTTTAAGGCAAATTTGAGTTGCACTAGGTTGTATGGTTGTAGTGAAGCGGTGCCTCGGTGAGAGATTAGATGAAGTTAGGTAGGAATTTAAGAGTGGGAAATGATTTAGGTTGCTTTTGGTTCATCGCCAGATAATCTTGGAAGGTAATGTGGATTACCTTCAAGATAGATTGTCACCATTAAGTTACCAGTAATACTGATTACTATGTTTGGTATACACAGGTAATATTGCAGTAAATTACTGTGAATTTTGATTGACGTATTTGGTATAACAATTAGATTACCAGCAATGTAAAATCAAATCTTCAAAATACTCTTAAGTCAAATTACTATATTTGATGCAAATAATGGCTGGAGTAGCCCTTGTCCGATCAAATGGCATGGGAGGACCTTGAGCTCTTGCTCGAGGATCTTCTCTTTGGCGGTCTTGAAGTTCACGAGTGCCCATGCTCATCTTCATCATTGTCATTATCATCACCATCTCCATAGCCGTAGGAGGAATCAGAGGAGCCTATAGGATCGGGGGAGAGTCTCAGACCCAAATGGAGGGGCCAAGGAGGTACAGGGTGCGGCGATGGAGAGTAGAGAGGTTGCAACATGGCATGAGAGGACCTCGGGCTCTTGCTCGAGGATCTTTTCCTCCGAGGTCTTGAGTTTCAGGAGTCCACGCTCCTCTTCGTCATCGTTGTTGTCTCCACAGTCATGGGAGGAGCCCACTGGGATGGAGGAAGGGGGAGCTGGCAGCGGTGAGGCTAGCCTCTACTGGTGGTGCCACTGTGGTTGGAGAGATAGATTTTATATGATTCTTTTGAGGGATAATTTTGTTCAATTTTTTTTTTTGCAACATTGCCAAAGAAGTAGTTATCTGGATAGCCATCTCTCCCGAAGGTTATCTAGATTACCTCCTAGGAGGTAATATAAATTTCCAAAGCAATAAATTACCAGAGCAGTCTGGATTACTATCCAAAAAGTACATCAAACACAATAATCTGGTGGGCCCATTTAAATTGCCGGCAATCTGGTAGATTGCCGGTTGCCAAATGCAACCTTAGGGTATTTTGGTTGGATTAATATCTGTTGGGAGTAATTCAGAATGGGCTGATGATGTATGAAGATTCAAGCCCATTAAGATCCTTCGGGTCCACATCAGCACCTCTCAAGCAGCCTAATCGTTGAGGTTTGCCCAACCCCTAGTCAACAAATATTTGTCCTGACCCTTGGTTGGAGGCTGTTCTATCCGATCCCTCATTGGCATATTTTTTATCTGACTTCTGATCTAAAAGAGCTACTCGAGTACATGCCTTAAGTAGTACAGTCGCATGATTGATTATGACTTATCTGACCCCTAGTCGGTGTGTGCCTGGCCCAACCCTTAGTCGGCCAGTCTTTGATCCAATCCCTAGTCAGATGGTTCTTTGCCTGAATCCTGGATAGAAAAGGCTGGATCCGACCCTTGATCGGAGAACTTGCGGGTCGATCTCCAATTGCATCCGATTCCTACTCAACTTGCATATTGAAACTATCTCTGGACAGCATAACATCTGCGAGTCAGCTAGTCTTTCGGATCAATCCATCTAACCGAGTTTTGGTTGGACAACGATCAGTCCAACTCCTAATCGGCCAGCAACTAGCTTCGACCCCTAGTCGGTATACCACTCTCTGATCTCTCCTCGACATGCAACAAATTGACCAGGTTCAGGTTCGAAAGGTAGGCACCAATTGACCATAGCTATCAAACCTATTTGGATACAACCGCCTGATCCTGAGAATCTCGCAGGTGCAACCGTCTGATCCTGAGAATTACAACCAAATTACCACACCAGATTTGGCCAGTCTATTTTTTAGAAACTGTTACACAACCATCTCTTCTATAAATACTCAAATCCTGAGGATCCAAAGAAATAATCCATCTCAGAGATCTAAAAGCTTTGCTTTTTTGTTTACGTGTTCTGACTTGAGCGTTGAAGGGTCCTCACCAGAGCACAATTCTCTGGTTTGGACTTTTTTGCAGGTTGCTCCAGCGTCATGCTTCCTTGTCCTCTGGCATCAAACAAAAATGAGCCACAACAGATAGAGGAAGGGCCGAACCTTAGGTCCTATCAAAAGAAGCAGACAAGTTAGAAACTCTTAAAGATGGCTCCACATAGGACCTCCTTCCGACGAACTAACACTTCCACCTCTCGATAGGTGCAAGATCAAGTAAACTACTTTGTCCCTGCACCTTCGACGACAGCGGAAGTTCCTACACCAATACAGCAGCCCACAATAGTGACTGTGGAGCAATTCAACCTGCTTTTTCAGTAAGTGCAACAACTCACAGCTATCGTTCAGGCAGTGATCCAATCTCCACCGGCACCATAGACGATGAATCAAACCCAAGTCTTGCCAGCCCTACGATCGGTGATGGATCATGCACTTTCAGCAATAGCTGTGCATCCACAGCCGCTGCTACATCAACGGTCACAAAGTCCTGGGAGGCATCCGACTCATCAGAGCCATCCCAAGGTCCAAGAACTAAGGAGACGGTAGTCTCCGAGTCCTTAGTCAGGGCATGATTCAACCCCCGATCAATGATCTCCTCCGCTGTTGCCCAGCTATGCAACCCAAGAGGGGGGGTGAATTGGGTTTTAAAAATTTTAGGCTTAACTAATTACTTATGAAAAGTATTTATCAAAAGCTTGATGAATGAGGAGAAAGACTATAGTTCAAAATTAATTACCTAAAGCAAGAATGCAAGGATATAATGAAGAGTTAAAGAGAAACAATGAAGCACACCACAAACACAAGGATTTATAGTGGTTCGGTGCCAACCTTGCACCTACATCCACTCCCCAAGCTCCTACTTGGGAATTCCAATCCACTATACTTGTATTCAACCCGAATACAAACGTCAGAAACTCCGACACTAGCTATCCCAAGTTAGTCCACTTATTTTCCGGGTACAAGCCAACTCAATACACTCCGATTTCAGGTTCGGATCAACCTTCCCTTATTTTGGAAACCCTCTAAAACAAAAACAATTACTCACAAAGAGTAAAACAGTTTAGAGCACAAATAAGTACAAGAATAGCTCCTTAAATGAGCAAATATAACATTAAATACACTTTACTCAAATGAAGAAGCTCCTTTTGGATTTCCTCAAAGTAGATGAAGAGTTGAATGAACGCTTGAGGAGTTGGTGAGCTTTGATTGAAGGCTTCTTGAAGGCTTTAAATGAGCTCTTGATTAAGGTTGAAAAGTTGGCTTGAGAAACCCTCTCTTTGAATGCTCTTGAATGCCCTCTTGAATGCTCTTGCTTTTCTCTTTCAAGATCTCTTGTATGTCTCTTGTGTATATTGTGTATGTCTACCTTATTTTCCACCTTTTGAAACCTTTTATAGCTTTAAGAAACAAAGGAAAACATTCTAGGCAGAAAAGAGCCGTTAGAGCACTTAAAGTGAGCATTAAAAGCAACTAAAATGGGTTAAAAACTAGCCGTTGTGGATAATTCCCATCGCAGGGGTCGACTCATGAGTCGACTCATGCTTCAGGGGTCGACTCATGAGTCGACCTCTGTTGCAACAGCCAGAAAATGAAGTTTCTAGAAATTTTGACCCACACTAGCAGAGGTCGACTCATGAGTCGACTCATGTCTTATGGGTCGACTCATGAGTCGACTCACAAGCCGTGCCAAGCCAAAAAAGTAGCATGCCAACAGAAATTTTAGCGTGCCAAGCAGCTCATTGTGCCATGAGTTGACTCATGAGTCGACTCATGCACTTCAAACATTCATAACTTCAAAAATATAAGTCCAAAAACAATAAAATTTTCACCAATAGATCACAAATCATTTGTTCTACCAAATGATACTATCAAATCAGGGTTTTGGTAAAATTACAATTTTGCCCCTGAAGAGCATAAAGACTTTTTCAAATAAAAAATATTTGTATCCTTTCAATCTGTTTTGTAATCATCAAAATCAATCTAGGAGCAACAATCTCCCCCTTTTTGATGATGACAAAATACTTGAACAAAAGCATTTATATAAATCAAGAATTTCAAAAGAATGCATTATAGGTGCATATGCTTGAAAAGAGTATGATTCTTTTGGCATGTGATACAAATGGTCATATGCATAAATAGTTTGCCCATTTACTTAAAGATTTGAAGATATGCTCATTGGATTATGTGATTTAGGTGTTAGAGCAGAAAATTTATTTTTGTTATCAGAGCAAGCTGTATTTTGAAAATTTGCTCATTCTCATTTGATTTTAGTTTTAGTATCAGAGCAAAAATAATTTTGTGTGCCAAAGCATGTTTAAGAGTTGATTTGGAAAGTGTATTAGAGCATTTTAAGTTTAAGATGTATCAGAGCAAGAGAAAAAAAATAATTTTGCAATGTATTAGAGCAAGAAAAACAATTTTACAATGTATCAGAAAAAAATTTTCAATGTATCAGAGCAAGTTAAATTTCTTAAGATGTATCATGGCAAATAAAATTCCAAAAGATGTATCAGAGCAAGTTGGAATTTTAAAGTATATCAGAGCATATGTAAAGAATAAATTTAAAAGTTACTTATTTGCATTCTACTTAGCATTTTACTTTTGATATTGTTCTTTAAATTCTCCAATTCATTCATTAAATTCTCATAATTTGTAGTTTTGCTTTTGATGGGTTGCTTTTTCTCTCATAATTTGTAGTTTTGCTTTTGATAGGTTGCTTTTTCTCTCATAATTTATAGTTTTGCTTTTGATGGGTTGCTTTTTCTTTAATTGCTCATAATTTATGGTTTTGCTTTTGATGGATTTCTTTTTGTTTAATTTCTCCCCCTTTTTGACATCATCAAACATGGTTAACTCCTTCTTTTTTGAAACATTCTTTAATTTTTCTCCCTTTAGAGTTTATCATTGATGTTTGCTCCCCCTTAATACAGCAATTATTAACAACAAACAACAACAAAGAGAAGATAATATTTCAACAAGAAACATATGATCGACATCATTACAAAAGGTAGAACTATAAGTAAAAGATGATATCATAAAATCATAATTGTTTCAATACATAGTTCATAATATAAAAGTCAACCAGCTAATGTCAATACATGGCCCCAAAATACAGATCCTAGAACAAGACACTAACACCTAGGATCTAGTAAAGATCATGACTAGAAGGATCGGAGTCATCAGATATGGGATGAGGAGCTGATGGATCTCGACCAGAAGTGCGTCCTCTACCCTGTCTGCCTCTGGCACGAGCAGGAGAGCGAGAAGAACTGGGAGGCTGAGAACGCTGAGAGGCTAAGGACTGAACAGAAAGGGTGAGTCTGATGGAATCAAGTACGTTCAGTGCTCTGAAAATAGACTGAAGTAGAGCAGTGAACTGAGTGGATGCATGCTCACTCGATCCTCGGATCTCTCTCCTCAATAACTCATATCCACCCTCCAGTGCACCTCTGAGCCTGCCAGCCTCTGCAGTGAGGTCTGTGACCTCAATAGTGGATTCCTGTGGCTGAGGATGGGCCAAGACTAGGACTTGCCCCTGCAAGTCAAGAACTCTGCCAATCAGTCTCCAGACGGTGTCCTCAAGCTGCTGAATCCGGATAGACTGATCTGATAACATCTGAAACACAGTGGAGATGTGGGGAGTCATGGTCTGATCAAAAGAAGTGGCCCCTGGTGCAAATGTAGTACTGCTCCACTGACTAGATAGCAAAGAAGCCACACGCTGTGATATCTGCTCGATCTGATCATCAGCCATCTGAACTCTGATGGAGGTGCTCTGGTCTCTGGCTGATACACTGGTGTGGGCATCCTGGTGAACTTTGAAGGGCCAGCCTCTGTATCAAGAATGAACTGGATATCTGGTGATGCTGCCCTGAAGTCATGGATAGGAGATGATGGACCTTCTTCTTCAGCTCTGTCTTCAGTTCTGTCTTCAGCTCTCTCCTCAGCTCTCTCTTCAGAGCCCTTGATCCAACCACCATCAGTCTTTGTAAATCCCATTCGGTGCAGGGTGTGTTGGTTGAAAGTGTCCACATGAGAGAGCTTAGTAGATGCCTCCCCCTCACAGCTAACTCCAAACCTCCTAAAAACTCGAGTAAGGGCCATACCAAAAGGCAAGTGTGCCTTGGATCTGTTCAAAGTCTCTCTCATGGCCTCTATCATCAGTGCAGGGAGGTTCAGGGGGGTCTGAGTGATGACATAAAACATGATACAAACATCTCTGCTGGAAAGTAAATCATGCCTACCACTCCTAGGAAAGAAGAGCTTCGTTACCATCTGATGCAGGATCCTCATCTCAATAGACAAAATCTTTGCTTCCAATTTATTTAAACTTCCTGAGTAAGTTCCCCCTAGTATGACACTGATCCCCTCTTCTTTTACTGGGAGTTCCATGTAAGAGTAACCCTCACTAGGAAAATGTAGTATTTCTCCCAATATACTAGGATCCAAACAAATATCAATACCCTTGACTGTTGAAGTCACTGACCCACTCCCATAATGCAAATTCTGATAAAATTCTCTGACTAGGTCAACATAGGTGACTTCCTTAAGGGAGCAGTAGAAACCCCATCCTTGGTTTTTAATCTTAGTTGCAAATGTAAAACCCTCTTTTTCAAAGAACCGAAAATCTATATTCTTCCCGGTTTCAACTTTTCTATCAGATAGAGGATTCTTACTGGGGCTTAGGGAGGATTGAGGGGGACCTTGAGCAGACACTGAAGCTGGAGTGGGAGCTGTGGAAGACTGAGCAGCTTGTCTTTTCTTTCAGATATTTTTTTCTAGCTCACGGACTGACTTTCTTCTTTGGGGAAGCTTCATCTTCGGAGCCATATTCACTACAGTAGCAGGCAAGGAGACTTGGGGGAACAAGTGAATAAGTGGAGGAAGGATCACAAGAGAGTGAAGAGGGATTTTGGTGGAGAAAAGAGGTGGATTTGGGAAGAACGGTGGAGTGCTAGGGCACGCTCCAACCGTGTCAAACAATGGAAGAAAGCACAAAAATCCCTTTCCCAAGGTGGCGATTTTTGGTGGAGAGGAGGAGGAAGAAGTGCCTCGAGCTAGATCCTTGGATTTGGAGCAAATGGAAATGGGGAAGTCGGCTTTTGGAAGGAGGAAGATGAAAGGATGGGTCGGCTCACGAACAGGATCCCATATAAAAACAATGAGCCCGTGGGAAGTTTGAAGAAATTACAAGTTTACCATTGAGTCGACTCATGGGGGTCGACTCATGAAGTTCAGAAATTCAGAAAAAATATGAATAAATTCCAAAAAAATTTGAAATTTTGGGAGAAGGAGTTTTGCTCAAAGATAAGTTTTTAGAATGATAAACTTGAGTTTTTGGGATCAGGATAGATGTTGGAAATTGAGCTCTAAGAATTTTTGACATCGACTCTTTGGAAATTGAAAAATATTTAGGCATATGGATCAAGAATTTCTAGATTTCTCCAATTTCACAGAATCTATCCTCACTAAGGGCCTTTGTAAAGATATCAGCTAATTGATTTTCAGTGCAAACATATTCAAGAATTATATTTTTGTTTTGAACATGTTCTCTTATAAAATGATGTCTTATTTCAATATATTTGGATCTTGAGTGTTGAATTGGATTTTTAGATAGATTTATGACACTTGTGTTGTCACATTTATTGGTGTTTCATTAAGTTTGATTCCAAAGTCTTCGAGTTGTTGCTTAATCCACAAGATTTGAGCACAACAACTTCCGGCTGCAATGTATTCGGCCTCAGCCGTAGACAGTGCCACCGAATTTTATTTCTTGCTAAACCATGAGATTAGGTTAACTCCAAGAAATTGGCAAGTTCCACTTGTACTTTTTCTATCTAATTTACATCCAGCAAAATCAGCATCTGAATATCCTAACAAATCAATTTGTGAGTCCTTAGAGTACCATAACCCTAGAGTTTGAGTACCATTCAAGTATCTAAGGATTCTTTTAACAGCATTCAAATGAGATTCTTTAGGATTAGATTGATATCTAGCACATAAACAAACACTAAACATGATATCAGGCCTACTTGCAGTTAAATATAATAATGATCCAATCATACCTCTATAGTATTTTAAGTCTACACATTTACCTTCATCATCCTTGTCAAGCTTACATGAGGGACTCATTGGTGTGCCAATAGGTTTGGAGTTCTCCATTCCAAATCTTTTGAGTAGTTCCTTGGTGTACTTGCTTTGGGTGATGGAGATTCCCTCTTTTGATTGTTTGATTTGGAGTCCGAGGAAGAAGGTGAGTTCTCCCATCATGCTCATCTCGAACTCCCCCTGCATAAGCTTAGCAAAGTCTTGACAAAGAGATTCATTAGTAGACCCAAAAATTATGTCATCAACATAAATTTGTATAACTAACATATCATTTTGATTTCTTTTAATAAAGAGGGTTGTATCTACATTACCTCTTGAAAAACCATTATTTAGTAAAAATTTGCTTAGTCTATCATACCATGCTCTAGGTGCTTGTTTTAATCCATATAAAGCTTTATTTAATTTAAAGACATGATTAGGAAAAGCATGGTTTTCAAATCCAGGGGGTTGTTCTACATATACTTCTTCAGCAATATATCCATTTAAAAATGCACTTTTAATATCCATTTGAAATAATTTGAATTTCATAAAGCAAGCATACGCAAGTAGAAGTCTAATAGCTTCTAATCTAGCAACAGGTGCAAAGGTTTCATCAAAATCAATTCCTTCTTCTTGATTATATCCTTAGCAACCAGTCTTGCTTTATTTCTAATTACATTACCATGCTCATCTAATTTGTTTCTAAGGACCCATTTTGTGCCAATTATTGAATAATTTTTAGGTCTTGATACTAAGGTCCAAACATTATTTCTTTCAAATTGATTCAATTCCTCTTGCATTGCATTAATCCAATTATGATCATTTTCAGCTTCTTCAAAAGATTTAGGTTCAAGATGAGATAAAAAGCACAATGATTAAATACATCTCTAAGTGAAGAACGAGTTTTTACCCCATGCATAGGATCACCAATAATTAACTCCTTAGGGTGGTTTGAACATACCTCCATTCCTTGGGTAGGTCATTTGTACCTTGAGGTTGTTCTTGAATTTCTTCACCTCTCTCATCTTGTTTGTCTTCTTGATCCTGTTCTCTGGAGTTGCTGAATCTTTCAGAGTGATCTCCTTCATACCTTCTATTAGTGGATCTGCATCATCAACACCCTCATTCTTCCTTGAAGGAAGATCGTTAGATTCATCAAAAACAACATGTATGGACTCCTCAACTACTAAAGTTCTTTTGTTAAAAACTCTAAATGCTTTACTAGTGGAGGAGTAACCTAGAAAGATTGCTTCATCTGATTTTGCATCAAATTTATCAAGTCTTTCTTTGCCATTATTTAATACAAAACATCGGCAACCAAAAATATGAAAATATGCAATATTTGGTTTTCTTCCTTTCCAAAGTTCATAGGGGGTTTTCTTTAAAAATTGTCTAATCAAAGCACGATTTAAAATGTAACATGCTGTGTTAATTGCTTCCGCCAAAAATATCTTGGAAGGTTGCTTTCACAAAGCATGGTACGGGCCATTTCTTCTAAGGTTCTATTTTTCCTTTCAACTACCCCATTTTGTTGGGGTGTCCTAGGAGCAGAGAAGTTATGGCCAATTCCATTTTCATCACAAAAATTTTCAAAGTCTTGATTTTCAAATTCAGTTCCATGATCACTTCTAATATTTTGAATTGAAAACCCTTTTTCATTAGTGACTTTTCGATGAAATTTAGTGAAAATATGAAAAGTTTCATCTTTGTGTGCCAAAAAGAAAACCCAAGTAAAACGAGAGTAATCATCTATAATTACAAAACCATATCATTTTCCTCCTAGACTAGTGGTTCTAGTTGGTCCAAATAAGTCCATATGCAAAAGCTCTAAAGGTCTAGAAGTTGAAACAATATTTTTGGATTTAAATGAAACTCTAGTTTGTTTACCTAATTGGCATGCATCACAAATTCTATCCTTTTCAAAATTCAGTTTTGGCAAACCAAGAACTAATTCTTTCTTAATTAATTTTGAAAGAGAATGCATGCTTATGTGTGCAAGTCTACGATGCCAAAGCCAACTAGTCTCATTAACTTTAGCATTCAAGGATACTAGGCATTGCATGTCTAATTTAGCTAAATCATTTAAATCTACCATATAAACATTGCCATGCCTATGTCCTATAAATTTAATGCCATCGTTAATAGGACTAGTCACAATGCAAACAGATGATTCAAAAATAACTTTATACCCTTTATCACAAAATTGACTAATGCTAAGTAAGTTATGCTTTAAACCTTTAACTAACAAAATATTTTCAATGTATTTGGAGGGAGTGATACCAATGTTACCTATCCCGATGATCTTTCCTTTGCCATTATCTCCAAAGGTGACCATCCCTCCATCTTTAGCATCAAGCGTGATGAATTGTGATTCATCACCAGTCATGTGTCTCGAGCATCCACTGTCAAGATACCATTTCCTGTTTCCTCCTTGGGATGCTAGACACACCTGCAAGCAAAAGTCAAGTTTTTGTCTTAGGTACCCAAGCTTTCTTGGGTCCTTTTAGGTTAGTCAAAATGGTTCCTTTTGGAACCCATATTTTCTTTATAGTTGTGTTTGCAGATTTGTTAAAAGGCATGTGTATGATTTATGTCCTATTCTACCACATTTGAAACAAGTAATATTTGTAGACTTGTTACTGAATAATTTACATAAATATTTTTCAAAATTTTTATTTCTTCAAGGGGTTATAGCCAAGTCCAGCCTTATCATATACAGCTTTTTGATTATCAAGAATCATATTTAGTTTATTTGAACTTAAGGTGAACTTATCTACTATAGGTTTCAGCTTGTAATTTCGTTCTTTAAGCTTTGATTTTCTTGAAGTAAGGTGGATTTTTCAATTGAAAAGCTTTCAGCTTGTTTAACTAAGGATTGATTCTTTAATTTTAGTTCTTTGTTTTTCATTCCTAGTTTCTTTAATTCATCAATTAAATCATAGAATGCTTCATGCAATTCTTCAAAAGTAAATTCACTAGGGGATTCAGAAATTACCTCATTTTCGTGTGCCATAAGGCACAGGTTGGCTTGTTCTGTTGAGGTTTTCTCATCGGAGCTTGAGTCATCGCTCGCACTCCAAGTCGCCATCATTGCTTTCTTTTTGAACTTTTTGGGACCTTTCTTCAGTTGTGGACATTCGGATTTGAAATGTCCTGGCTTCTTGCACTCGTAGCATATAAGGGGTTGATCTTTCTCTTTCTCTTTGCTTTGTTCTTCTTTTGTGAATGACTTCTTTCTCATCCCCTGTTTCCTTTTTCTTAGAAACTTCTTGAATCTCCGGATGATGAGTGCCATTTCTTCATCCTGTTCTTCATTTTCAGTGTCATCCGTTTCATCATCAGGAGAAGCTGTGGATTTGAGGGCAATGGTTCTTTTCTTTTTGACTTCATCCTCTTGATGTTGCTTCATGCTAAGTTCATGAGTCATCAAGGATCCAAGAAGCTCTTCTAGAGGTAGAGTGTTCAAGTCCTTTGCTTCTTGGATGGCAGTCACCTTGGCTTCCCAAGTTCTTGACAATGACCTGAGAATCTTCCTTACAAGCTCACTGTTAGTATAATATTTGCCAAGACTCTTCAAACCATTAATTATATCAATAAAATGAGTAAACATAGCAGTTATGGACTCATCATGCTCCATTTTAAACAATTCATATTTATGCACAAGCATGTTTATTTTAGACTCTTTTACTTGATTTGTTCCCTCATGGGTTACTTCTAATCTATCCCATATTTCTTTAGCAGATGCACAAGTAGAAATGCGATTAAATTCATTTGCATCAAGTGCATAATAAAGAACATTCATAGCTTTAGCATTTAATTGTGCCAATTTCTTATCAACCTCATCCCATTCTTTCTCGGGTTTGGTTGACTCCTCACCATCTATAATCTTGGTGGGTGTGTGAGGACCGTTCACTATGATACTCCACATATCATAGTCGAGTGCTTGTATAAATATCTTCATCCGAGCTTTCCAATAAGTGTAATTAGACCCATTGAAAAGTGGAGGTCGGTTGGTGGATTACCCCTCGGCTAGAGAAGTACCGACATGGGTTGCCATAGATCTTCAGCTCTTTGATTGTTAGATCAAAGAAGGGCTAGAGCACCGAGCTCTGATACCACTTGTTGCCCAGCTATGCAACCCAAGAGGGGGGGTGAATTGGGTTTTAAAAATTTTAAGCTTAACTAATTACTTATGAAAAGTATTTGTCAAAAGCTTGATGAATGAGGAGAAAGACTTTAGTTCAAGATTAATTACCTAAAGCAAGAAAGCAAGAATATAATGAAGAGTTAAAGAGAAATAATAAAGCACACCACAAACACAAGGATTTATAGTGGTTCGGTGCCAACCTTGCACCTACATCCACTCCCCAAGCTCCTACTTGGGAATTCCAATCCACTATACTTGTATTCAACCCGAATACAAACGTCGGAAACTCCGACACTAGCTATCCCAAGCTAGTCCACTTATTTTTCGGGTACAAGCCAACCCAATACACTCCAATTTCAGGTTCGGATCAACCTTCCCTTGTTTTGGAAACCCTCCAAAATAAAAACAATTACTCCCAAAGAGTAAAACAGCTTAGAGCACAAACAAGTACAAGAATAGCTCCTTAAATGAGCGAATATAACATTAAATACACTTTACTCAAATGAAGAAGCCCCTTTTGGATTTCCTCAAAGTGGATGAAGAGTTGAATGAACGCTTGAGGAGTAGGTGAGCTTTGATTGAAGGCTTCTTGAAGGCTTTAAATGAGCTCTTGATTAAGGTTGAAAAGTTGACTTGAAAAACCCTCTCTTTGAATGCTCTTGAATGCCCTCTTGAATGCTCTTGCTTTTCTTTTTCAAAATCTCTTGTATGTCTCTTGTGTATATTGTGTATCTCTTCCTTGTTTTCCACCTTTTGAAACCTTTTATAGCTTTAAGAAACAAAGGAAAAACATTCTAGGCAGAAAAAGAGCCGTTAGAGCACTTAAAGTGAGCATTAAAAGCAACTAAACCGGGCTAAAAACTAACCGTTGCGGATAATTCCCGTCGCAGGGGTCGACTCATGAGTCGACTCATGCTTCAGGGGTCGACTCATGAGTCGACCTTTGTTGCAACAGTCAGAAATGTGGTTTCTGGAAATTTTGGCCCAAACCAGCAGAGGTCGACTCATGAGTCGACTCATGCCTTGTGGGTCGACTCATGAGTCGACTCATAGGTCGTGCCAAGCCAGAAAACCAGCGTGCCAATAGGAATTTCAGCGTGCCAAGCAGCTCATTGTGCCATGAGTTGACTCATGAGTCGACTCATGCACTTCAAACATTCATAACTTCAAAAATATAAGTCCAAAAATAATGAAATTTTCACCAATAGATTGCAAATCATTTGTTCTACCAAATGATACTATCAAATCAGGGTTTTGGTAAAATTACATTTTTGCCCCTGAAGAGCATAAAGACTTTTTCAAAATAAAAATATTTGTATCCCTTCAATCTGTTTTGTAATCATCAAAATCAATCTAGGAGCAACATGTTGGATAACTGGTGACATCTTGATCATGTAGAAAGGCTTTAAGAAAGATTTTAGAGAGTTTTTATAAGGATTTTGGGGTTTCTTATAAAAAGATCTTTGTACGAGGGTTGAGTGATGAGTTTTTCTTGTATTTATTTGATTTTTTTCTCTCATAGTGAAACTTGCATGTCCCGTGGAGGTAGGCTTGAGGTCAATCCATATTATCTTGATTTATTTGTAGTATTTTTCTCTCTCTTTCTTCTTTCTTCCTCCCTCTACAAATGGTATTAGAGCACAATAATTGATATCAAAGCTTGGTTACCATGGACGAGTGGTACCAGATGATCCAAACAGAGGTGCTAGTGATCGAGATAGAAGATGGAGAAGAAAAGCACAATCAAGGTGGAGATCAATCGGTTCAATGGGAAGAGCAATTTTTCCTTGTGGCAATAAGGGTGAAGAACATGCTCATCCAATATGAATTGATTGATGCTCTCTTGTCCGAGAAGAAGTTGGACACCATGGAGGAGAAGATCTTGGAGTGGCTACAGATATAGATGGTGAGACTATCCATTTGTACCTAATAGATGAGGTGGTGATCCATGTACATGGAGAGACCTTTTCGATGATGCTGTGGTCGAAGCTTGAAGAGTTCTATATGACGAAGTTCCTCACCTACACTCTCTTTCTCTGAAGGTAGTTCTATCAATTATGGATGGACGAGGGATAGAGCATGTAGGAGCATCTCAGCCACTTTCAGAAGATTCTCATCAATCTTCTCAGTGTAGGTGAGAAAGTTGAGAAGAAGATTAGGGCATTGGTCTTGCTAGTATCACTTCCCCCTTCGTATGAGTCCTTGGTGACTATTCTTCTAGTAGAAAAGAATACAATCAAGATGGATGAGGTCACTGTGACGATTCTTCAAAATGAGATTCTCAGGAGGAAGAACCCAATTTCGAGCTTAGATAGTAGTAGCTCAGCTAGGTGGTAGCAGATGGAGCAGCAAAGGATCACAAGGTGGATGATCCAGATCCAAGATAAGGAACCCCAGCAAGATCAAGTGCTACAGGTGTGACGAGTTAAGGCATCGTGTCAGAGATTGCCCTCAACTCAGAGATTGGATGAGGGCTACTGTAGCGACAGCCAATAGCGAGTCACAGGATGATGTCCTATTGATATCTGATGAGATATCTACTTTTTTTTCAGTAGTGAATTTTAGATTCTGCATACATCCATTTTGTATGTTGCAGAGCAGAGCTTTTTGACTCTCTGAAGAGCAATGAGGGCATTGTTCATCTACTGGATGGATCGAGCTATACGATCAGAGACATAAGGATTGTCAGTTAGAGGACACATGATAGTGCAGTGAGAAGATTGAGTGAGGTCTGATACATACCTGATTTCAGACAGAATCTTATCTCATTAAGCAGACTGGATTCAAATGGCTACAGGTGGATAATTGGTGATGAAATCTTAAAAATTATGTGCGATGATAGGGTTATTCTGAAGAGAGAGAAGAGGATGAGAGAATATTACTATATGGTAGAGAGCCTTGTGCGAGATGGAGCTTTAAAAGCTAGGGGGAGCCTAGTACAAGGTGGAGCTCTAGATGGAGGTGGATCGGACATGAGATGCAAGACTCGAGAGGATGAGAGGCGACATCGCAGAGTGAAGTTTTTATTATCGTAGGAGAATTTTCTGAGTAGATCTTTGGTCTATTAGGATCGTTGTGTATCTGTATGGACCTGAGAAGACCTACGACAAAGCCCTCTGCAAGAGTCCACGAGGATCCCAACTCTTTAAGGGTAGCAAATGCCATATCCTAGATCGCTGCGTAGCCTGAATCCTGCAGCAGCGACCTAGTCCACATCCCCCTCACTTTTCGAGATCTAGGATGTATCTCTAGATCTGATCTTCCACCCCTAACACTCTTGGGACTTGGGCTAGGGGTGTGGTATCTCGGGGGCTTACAGATCTGGACTGAAACCATTGGTTTGAAAAGAGTCCTTGTTGGACCAAGACTCCTTGGCATGATTTCAGCCTGCACGCATCTTGTGCATCTAATCTTCCACCTTTCCAGATCTCATCTAGGTGAACTATTAAAATAGTAAGGTCTTCTTTTTGTGCCCTCCTTACTATTTTAATCCCAGTAAAAATCAAGATCCAAGTGAAGAGAAACTTCCTGTCCAACAGGGACTCCCAACATAAAAATCTACAGCCTATCCGCATGCAACCCTGATTTCTTTCCTCTTGGACATGCCTCCCTAATCTCTCCATGAGAAATCTCTTCCGCCCCCTTCTTCCTCTTCTGTGGATGACCTGGGCATGGACATCCTGCTAGGAGAGAGACTCCCAGGCAGATAGGATTCTCTCTTCTTGCTAGCATGCGCTACCTTGTCCCGCACGTATTAAGAGATGTGATGAGGGGGTGCA
This sequence comes from Elaeis guineensis, assembly GCF_000442705.2. Taxonomy (NCBI): domain Eukaryota; kingdom Viridiplantae; phylum Streptophyta; class Magnoliopsida; order Arecales; family Arecaceae; genus Elaeis; species Elaeis guineensis. The sequence goes on along the minus strand of NC_025993.2, from coordinate 11,083,860 downwards.
CCTCTTTTCTCTTCCTAGGAGGCGCACCCCCATAGGGCTTCTTGGTGTCTGAAAAACCAGAGAGAGTGAGAGATGTAGGAGAAGAGGGTTCCTTCATTCCTCACAAATTAGGGTTTATAAGTTACATATATATATTAGTATACATGACCTAAATCTTAGCCCAAAAACTTCCTAGGCTAACCCAATATCTGAAAGCACTCAACCCAAACCCAAGTATATGATATTCTCTCACCCTCATGGACCCAAACCTGATCCAAACTTGGATTAGCCCCCTTGAAACCCAATTCCCCTAGGCCTCAAGCCCATGGAGGCTGAACCTTCACAAATCGATCCTAGCCCTTGGACCCAAACCGATCCTAAAATCTTGGAGCTAAGCCTATGGCTCCTCTCGTGGTCTCTCAAGGCTTGAGAGCACCATATATGTGCCAATATGATCAGAGTGGATATAGCTCATGATGGAGGTGGGATCAAGTGGCCTGGCTCAACTCTCATATTTGCCCATCTATGAGATAATAGGTGTGCCCTAGGGCATGGGGGTGAGATGGATCACCAACTCTCAAAGACAGGTAGAGGCCGAACATCGAGTCAAGATGGAGATTATTGAAAAAAAATACCTCGAGATGCGATCCATAATAAGCCTAGAATAAGGTTTAGAATGAAAAATAAAATCCAACTAGACCAAGATCAGCCCAAATGGAGTCTAGACGGTGAAGATATGCATAAGAGAAAGTTGGGAGTAAATAGTACAGCCCACGGGCCGTCAAAGGGGCCCACGGGCCAGTGCAGGCTAGTGGTGGCATGGGCCAGGCTCAGCAGCATGCTGGCACTGGGCTGACCCAAGCACGCATGTGGCCTGCACGTGCGAGTGCCCAAGCCCATTGGGATCGTGGTCCGTCATGGACCACATGTCCTGTCACAGCTCATAAGAAATCATGTGGACCAAAGATGGATCCAATGACAGTGATGAGTTTACGCAATCGGATGGATGGCGATGCTTGCGGTGGAGATCGAATGACTGAGGCGAATGCATGATCTAACGGCCATCGCTCATGCCAGTGAAGATCCGATGATCCAGATTGATTTTGACCAGACATAATCAGAGCTGATATGCATGATTGGATGGCTCTAGTTCGAGCCAATCATGATTGGATGGTCTAGAAAAGTTTTGGAATTTGATTTGAGCCCGATATCTGAGTGAAACACTATTTTGATGATACTAAACCCTATATACTCCAATTGATGAGCCATTTGTTATGTTGAGTAGTTGGTGATGTCTTAATCGTGCAGAGAGGCTTCAAGAGAGATTTTAGAGAGCTTTTATAAGAATTTTGAGGTTTCTTATTGAGAATTTTTTGTACAAAGATTGAGTAGTGAGTTTTTTTTTATTTTTGTTTGATTTTTTTTCTCTCATAGTGAAGCTTTCACATGCTGTAGGGATAGGCTTGAGACCAATCTATATTATCTTGATTTGTTTATGGTATTGTTCTCTCTCTTTCTTTTTCTTCCTTTCTCAACAAGTGGTATTAAAGCATAATAGAGAAAATATTTCTCATGGGAGACAGGAATCATAGAGATGATCCTAAAACCTATAACGAGGTGATGTCAGACATTAACTTCGAAAAATGATTGAATGCCATGAAATCAGAGATTGAATCCATACATTCGAACCAAGTATGGATATTGATAGATTTGCCAAATGGTATAGTGCCTATTAGATATAAATAGATCTATAAAAAGAAAATAGGTATAGATGGAAAGATAGAGACTTATAAAACTAGGCTTGTGGTGAAAGATTATAGTCAACACGAAGGCATTAACTATCAGGACACATTTTCACCTGTAGCCATGTTGAAGTCCATCCACCTATTGATTGCTATTGCAACTCATTATAATTATGAGATTTGGTAGATGGATGTAAAAACTGTATTCCTAAATGGATGTCTGGAGGAAGATATCTATATGGAGCATCCTTTGGATTTCACTTTCAATGATGGAGATTTATATATCCATATATGGATTGAAACAAGCATTTTAGAGTTAGAATACTCATTTTAATGATGTGATCAAATTGTTTGATTTCTTCAAAAATGTGAAAAAATCTTATATCTTCAAGAAGGTCAGTGGGAGTGCTATTATATTTTTTTTACTTTACATGGATGACATCCTCTTTATTGGGAATAATATTTTCATACTTACTGCGGTCAAAAATTGATTGTCCAAAGAATTCTTTATAAAAGACTTAGGAGAGGCATCTTATATTCTCGAAATAAAGGGATATAGAGATAGATCTAAGAGAATACTTGATCTTTCATAGAAAACGTACATAGAGAAAGTGCTAAAAAGGTTTGGCATGAAAAACTCCAAAAGAGGACTATTACCCCTTAGGCATGGCATTCATCTCTTCAAAAAAATATGTCTGACCACATTTGAGGAAACTCAAAATATGAGCAAAATTCCTTATGCCTCAGTAATAGAGAGCCTTATGTATGCCATGTTATGTACACAACCTGATATAGCATTTATTGTGAGTGTCACAAGTAGATATCAGTCAAATCTAGACAAGTAGTACTAAATAACTATGAAGAATATCCTTAAGTACTTGAGAAGAACTAAAGATTTGTTCTTAATCTTTGGAGGAGAATCTGAGTAGCAGATTGAAGGATATACTGATTCAGACTTTATGTCTCACACTAATAATAGAAGGTCTACATAAGACTTTATGTTCTTATGCAATAGTAGTTCGATAAATTGAAAGAGTTTCAAGTAATCGATCATTACAGATTCAACCATGGAAGCTGAGTATATCGCTGCATCAAAAACTATGAATGAAGACTTTTGGTATAAAAAATTCATTGCGAAGCTAGATGTCATGACATCAGATGCCATCATATTGTACTACAATAACAATGATACCATAGCACTTACTAAGGAGTCCAGATATTATCAGAAGTATAAGCACATCGAGTGATGATATCACATCATTCGTAGCTACCTCGAGAAGAGATATGTTACGGTATAGAGAGTTGACTCCATGGACAACATGGTCGATCAACTATTGATCTCAGAAATAATTTTGATGATTACAAAATATTGTTGGAAATAGTATCCCAAAGCCAATCGTCAGCCTGTTGACGGTTGTGCTCCTTTTGTATTAGTACATGAATTATAAATAAATAAAAGTTATTTTGGGATTTTTTTCATCACAAATGTTTCATCTTCTAATGAACTCCTGTGTTGTGGTGAAGTCCTTAGGACTATTTAGACTCGACAAAGGAGGATTTGTCGCTTAGTCCTTAAACCTGTTCGCGACCAAATGATACGTTGTTACCAAGGACAATAACGTTTATCGAGCATAGGTCGTTGTGTGCCATATGGATTGGTTGTCCTCATAACCAAGGAGTGTGGAGACACTGGTATGGCATACAGGTGAGATGTAATGGTACATCTGCACTGAACGTAACCGACTCCGGAGCTATTTCTGCTGTCAAGATTTGCTCCGATGGGATATGGGTATAAATGTCCCTCCGACCTGAGACCGCCACGGTGATTTGTAAGCAACTCACTGCACTTAGGCACTGGACTACCTGAATTTCTAATTCAGTGACGGAAGGCTACTGGGTGTAGTCAAGTACTTGACTTGTCGGTGCGTGTGTCAAGATGGGATTGACCACTCCAGTTTAGGAGCAGTGTACAGTCGTGTTTCAATTTAGCAAAACCTTGGCCAGAGTAGTCCTAGTGAGGAGTCACAGGACTAATTGAGTTGAGCATGATTCGGATGATCTCATCAGGGTTGACAATTTAACCCTGAGTCATCCTAAACACAGGGGTCAAAAGGGATGAATTATACGGTAACCATATTCACGTAGGTTCTGAATGTTGCGATTGTGACTATTCGACCTATCCGATCATCGAGTACCATTACTAGATGGTCACTTCGATTAGTACAGGAATTGGTTCCTGTGCTACCGACTTAGGTTCGAACCTGCGGGGTCACACACATTAGAGGTTCCTTTCTGATCTGATGGCTGATTATGAGTCTTATATGTCTGGAACTCTATGATTGAGAATTAGAATTCTCTGATCATGAGTTCCACACATTTTGGGTACCGGGATCAAAATTTTGAATTTCAAATTTTGAATTTGAAATTTGAACTCTTTGATCAGGATTTCATATCGATGGTCTCTGATGCCTAATTGCCCATCAGATTTGGACTCAATATTTATGAGAGATTTAATTAGTGATTTGATCATTAATTAACTCAATTTTATTGAGTAATTATTTTTAGATCAAGTCCAATTGAATTGGATCAGTTTGGATTGACCCGATTCAGTTTGGATAGCACAATAAGACAGCACTACCAAAATATACCAGAAGCAGTAGTCAACATCATACCAATCACTATTGCAAGCCTTGTGGATAGCACAACAAACTCACTACAATTTTTGATATACTCTATTGACTTAGTGTGAACTAAATACCATTAGCTTCATTATGTACCAAGACAATATTAAGCCAGTCTCCACAACAAACCTTGTGGATAGCATAATAAGCCTACTATGGTTCTTGACATAATAGTGACTTAGCATGAAGGAAAGCATGGGTAGTGTTTTAAACTCTTCACCATTAAGACTTAATATAATTTAAATGAGGGACTTAGGTCTCATGCACATCCTAAACTTTTAATTATGCATCATATGCAATTTAAATTTTAATTTTTTTAACTATTAGCATATATGAGCATATCAAGAAAGATAAGTAGTTATAGACTTTGAAAAAAAAAATCATCCGAGCCACAGGATGATCTAAGGGTCTAACCCTAGGTGCATTATAGATTGAACTATCTCATGATCAATCTTAATGTACCTCTACTCTTCGAAAGCTTGGTAGTCCAGTCTTCATCACCATGAAGACTACCATAAATGCTTGATCTTTATTTGAAAATTGAATGATACAATTTCAATCTATTCCCAAATAATTTTTTTCTATAATATTACATCATTATGTAAAAATCCCAATCAATAATTAAAAATATAGAAGAGAGAGGTACAACTAATAATATAATACATCAAGGACATCCAATCCCTATTGCAACTCTTACAGATGCATTAATATAATCAACTATCATGTAAGCATTCATACATATATCCATCACATAGATGTTACATAGTCCATAACAAATCAATATAATATTTTATAATAATTATAAAATATTATAACAAATAACTCATGTTATTTCAATTGCGATATCATTCAAACACATGTCAATTATGATGTTCAAAAAATATGGGCATAGGACCCATCAAGGATTTTTGTTTCGGGTTCAACACTTGATCCAAAGTTCAATATTAGGTCAATCATTTATCATCCATTTGAATTAGGTTGATCAATTCTTATATTAATCCTTATCCAATTAGGTTAGCATAGATTCGATCAACCATGAGTCCAATCCTAATCAAATTAGGTAAATGACAATATGATTAACCAAAATTAAACATGGCTTCTAATCAAATTAGAACCATGATTTTTATTTAATCTATAATCATTAAACTCTAATCACATTAGAACAATAAATTATAGTTAAACCAATCAAGCGGCACAAAAACTCTAATCGATGTCTAATGCAATCTTTTCATGACCAAAATTTTTCGATCCCACACATGTCTCGGACAACAACCAAGATAGTCGATCCACAATGGTGAGTGCCCGATAACATGGTAGTCGACCTTTGGATCTTAAGTAAATGCATCAAATGCAAAAAAACCTTAAGTCTGGACAATGTACATCCATATGTAGCATTTTAAGACCCCCATGCATCATATGTACTGGATTTCAATTCCATCGAAAAATAGATCATAGGATCTAAATTAAACTTATCACATAAGTCTATAAATCATAAAATTTCATATCCAAGATTTGATCATAGATCGATAACACTTTATCATTAATAAAAATACATCAAAATCATCAACTAAACATCAATAAAAAAAATTAATTTTGACATAGTTTGAACTGGATCAAATCCATATCACAAAAATAACATAAAATTTGATTGAATCTATCAAGGGTTGCTCTGATACCACTGTTGGGTTTCGATGATGCAGCGGAATATAGATTTCAAAATTTTTAACATACATTCAATAAATGAAAATAAAATTTAACAATTAAACTCAACCACTAAAACTCAAAACCCTAAGAACCCCTCTAATGATGATCCACACAGGATTGATCAGGACCCTTCCTAACTCGTCATGGTGCTACAGCCTTCTTCGCAAGTGCACTGCCGACCATCCTTCGTAAGAACTTGTTACACCATTACTTGTATACCTTCATGACCTTCACTAGGATCTCTTTAGAAATCCTTTCTCAAAAGATTTCATCACACTTAAATCAGATTTTATGTTCAACACATGAACAATCTAATTTCAGGACAAGTATTTAATACTTTCCATTTTCTCTCTTCCCTTCCTTTCAATTTTTCCTCTCTTTTTTTCTTATCTTTTTTCTAATTTTTTTTCATTATTTCTCCTCATTTCCACACCCATCCTTAGCCAAAAATGGCACACAGAATCTGGTTGTGGCATCCCCTTTAAATAGAAAACAAGGGGCATACCATGGGACGCCAACTCTTGGCGTCCCTTAATTATTACTTGCCACCATTAAATTTTTTTTGTGTAATCCAAAGAGTTTGTGTGGAAACTAAAAAGGTTCACCAGTAGAAGGACTCTTCCTCTACTTGGAAAAAATTAAGATGCCAACTCTTGGCGCGTGGGATAAGGAGAAAAGGTATGAAACCAAGAGTCCATTCCATTAAGGACTCTTCCAAAAAATTCAATGCAGAATGGGTGGCATCCAAAATATTTTGGTGTGTGGTTTCCTTGCCAGAGAAGGACTCTTCCTTCTCTTCTACACCTATAATTTCAAGGGTCATCAAATGACACGATGGATTAAAAAATATGTGAAAATAAGTGGAAAAAAATAAGAGTCCAATGTGAAATGGACTCTCCATTTCACATCGCATAAGTTCAATGCCCCATTTAATTTATGGCATGGAGTTCCTTCCAAGAGAAGGACTCCTCCATATCTTCCATGCCCACATGTCCCTAGGCACCATCTGATGGTGCATAAAACAAAGGATGCATGGAATCATGGAAAGAAAATTAAGATAAGTAATTAAGAAGGACTCTTCCTTCATAACGCCAAATAAACGGGGTGCCCAAAATATTTCTTGCATAGTTTTGATATGGAGGAGGCTAGTTCCATGTGGAACACTTAAAACCAGATAAAATCAACTAATTAATTAGATGGTTCATTCCCAATCATATTAGGTCAAAGCAACAAGACTAGGTTAGCACAAACATCTTTGGCAAGTAGAGTACGGATGGATATCGGTATGGCTACAGATGAAAGAGTTTCATGATAGTCAATGCCTTCACGTTGACTATAACCTTTCGCAACTAATCTTGCCTTATAGGTCTCTACCTTACCATCTAACTTAATTTTTCTTTTGTAAATCCATTTATATCTTATAGGTATAATACCTTCAGGTAGATCTACTAAGGACCAAATCTGGTTGGAATGTATAGAGTCAATTTCGGACTTCATTGCTTCCATCCATTTCTCGGAGTCTATATCTAAATTTGCCTCATCATAGGTCTTGAGATCATTTCTAATGTCTCTATCTCCCATAAGAAATACTTTCTCTAAATTTTTTGTAAGAATACCTAAGTATCTTTCAGGAGGACAGGAGATCCTACTTAATCTACGAGGTGGAGGAGGTATCACATCTACTAGCTCATTATTGGGTTCAGGTTCTTGGACTCGATGCTCTTTAGAGATTTTCTCTTCGAGCTCAATCTTCCTCCCACCGCCTCCATCTTGGATAAACTCTTTTTCTAAAAAGATGGCATGATGGCTCACAATCACATTGTGATCCTCAAGAAGATAGAAGTAGTATCCCATGGTTTCCTTAGGACACTTTATAAAGTGAGCCCTAAAGGACCTAGCCTCTAAGTTGTCCATCTGCTGTCACTTAACATGGGTCGAACATCTCCAAATTTTGAGGTACTTAAGAGTTGGCTTCTTACCATGTCATAACTCATATAGTGTGGTAGGAATGGATTTAGAGGGAACCGATTCAAAAGATGAATTACAGAAAGCAGTGCATGTCCTCAGAGAAAGATAAGAAGGTCTGTAAAGCTCATCATAAATCGAACTATATCTAATAGGGTCTGATTCCTCCTTTCGGATACCCCATTAAGCTGAGTCATCCCTAAAGGTGTCTACTGTGAGACTACACCATTATCTTTGAGGCAAGCTCAAAATTTTTCACTGAGGTATTCCCCTCCTCGATCTGGCCGAAGACCTTTATGAATTTTTTGGTTTATTTTTTTACTTCATATCTGAACTCTATGAATTTTTCAAAGGCTTCAGACTTTCAGTGTATCAAATACACAAACTCATATCGTAAATAATCATCGATAAAAATTATGAAGTAGATATAGCCACCTCTAGCTTGTACATCAATTGAACCACACACATCAGTGTGTACCAAGGCTAATATCTCAGTGGCCCTTTCTTCTTGTCTCATAAAAGACAACTTGACCATTTTTTCTTGAAGATACGATTTACAAACCGGATAAGATTTGGAAGTCAATAATCTGAGAAGACAATCTTTCTCCAGTTTGTTGAGTTTATCCTCTCCAATATGGCCTAACTTAAAGTGCCATAGATACTTTTGGCTAATCCTATCTCTAAGTCTCTTAGACCCTATGGCATTCATAATTTGCTCGTTAATATTTACACTCGTATCCATATGCAAATGATAAAGACCGTCAATCAAGAAAGCATGTGCAATAATTTTATTTTTGAAATAAATCAAACACATGTCTTTATTGAAATAAAAATTATAATTATCCTGTGTCAGGACAGATATAAAAATCAAATTCCTACTGGCTACAGGTATATAATAGAAGTCTTTAAGAAATAAACTAACTTCTAACGGTAATTGCAAAGGATAGGTCCTGACAGCCACAGTAGCAACTTTTGCTTTATTGTCGACTCAGAGAGTGATCTCGCCTTCCCTCAACCCTCTCACTTCTTCAAGATTCTGCATAAAAGTACACAAATGATCCCTTGATCAAGAATCTAGAATCCAACTAGAACAAAAGAAAATCATTAGATTAGTTTCAATAATGAGTATATCAGATGTACCTTTAGAAGGCACATTATTCTTCCTACTCTTGACAGTCGTCCGATAGGCCAGACAGTTCCTCCTCCAGTGGCCTTCAACATTGCAATAAATCACTTTTTCTTATCATCGGCCTTTTTTGAAACCTGCTTCTTGGGCTTGGCCTCATTTTTTTACTTCTTCACTAGCTTCTTCTTCTTTTTGAAAAAAGACTTTCTTTTGGAGAAAGTCCACTCCACAGTCAGAACTGTACCCTTTGAACTCTTCAAGGTGCCCTCTATTGTTACCATCATGTTCAGTAACTCAGGTAAAGTGCTATCAATTTTATTCATATGGTAGTTCATGATGAACTGCTCATATAATCAGAAAGAGACTAGAGGATTAGATCCACCTATAATTTTTTATCCATGTTCAAATGGACCTTCTGAAGCTCATCGATGTCCTTGATCATTGTCAAATAATGATCATTGACAGACTGTCCATCACACATTTTCACTCTAAAAAGTCTCTGAGAGACCTCTAAATGAGCTGTGAGACTCTGCTCACCATACAACTCTCGTAGATAAGTCAGCATCTCTCTGACAGTCCTCATGTCTTCATGCTGTTGCTGAAGATTATTGGATATGGATGCTAAAATGTAACACTTTGCCTTGTTATCTTCATCCATCCACTTCTCAAATGTAGCTCGTTGATCAGGGATGGACGAGCAGTTAACATAAGCATATCCTAATCAAGGACATGGGTGAGTTTCTAAAAACTAAGAATGATTCTCAAATTTCAGAGCCAGTCTTTATAGTTGGTACCTATCAACCTATTGGTATCGAGGATACGGACTAAAGGATTAGAACTTGACATGGTTATCTACAAAAGAATAATTTCTAATTAGATATTTATACTTATAAAATTATTTATTTTAGAAACTTTAAAAACTAAACAAAGACTCCCACTATTTTCTCAAATCTCCCACACTTCTCAGATGGAGAAATAGAAATCTATATACGATCGATTTCAAATGGGTACTGCAGTTCCATTAATCTATACACACCTTATTTAATAGTTATTGATGAGTACAGATCAATGAGTGGACAACACTTTGTCCATTGCTTCACTAAGTAAGATGTAGTGAGCTTGGTCTCTAAGTTTTGTAGCCTCACCTAACAGTTATTGACATATTTCTTAGTTAAGTTAGATCCATCGTTTACCAATAGATGCAAAGGTATCATTGGGACTCTCACCTAACAGTTATTGAGCCCAACCCCATCTCTACCCTAGGACATCAAATGTCAATAGAGTGGTTGTACCTTTCTGATGCAACCGAACCACTGTAACCAGCCAAGAATGATCAACATTAGGAAGGCACCCGCATCTCTACAATGATGGAAGATCTCTAGACTTAATATTTAGTGAGGAGATTTAGATTTAGATCTCTTCTAAATCAGCAAATTTGACATCCGACTAATCAAATTCAGGTCAACACATTAATATGTCTAACCAGCCTAGTCGATATGGGTGAACTTGAGTCAACAAGTAACCTAGCACGAAATTGAATCTCCCAAGATGGTCAGATAAGTTAAGATCAGTGGGGGTCCTTCCATTACTTTCCTTAGACACCAATCAAAATTAGTTAGGTCAGATAATGGAATTAATTAAATAACCACCATCTAAATACTTGCCTTAGACACCAAATTGATCAATTAGAGTCGATCAGGTTAACCTATTGAAACAGATCCGAACCACTGAGCCAAATTCGATCTTGAGTCAATCAACTCACATCAAAATATAAATCGATGTGACCAACTATAATTAAATTTGACTTTGAGCCTATTTGATCTAAACCTAATCAACCATCGATTAGGTTCATCAACTACTCAAAATCGATAATTGGTTCTAAGCCTGATCTAATCAACTTGACCCTAATTATAGTTTGATCATTAGACCTAATTTGTTCAACCCATATCTATATGCAATAATATAATTTTAGATTCAAAAGTAATTTTTAGATTATGTTTCATTGTATGCATTAGTGGCTTATGATCTTGAAACTGTTTTAGATCTAAATCTAATGTCATATATTATATATATATAGTTTCAGATCTAAATTAAAATATACATCAAATTTTAAATCTAAAATTAAAAATATATGAATCAAATACTTGTATAATCAGATCTAAAATAATAATTAAAATATTTTAAAAATATTGTTCAAGAGATTGATTCATAACAAACTAGGACAACCATTTCAATATAGGAGATAAATACTATACCAGAACAATCTTATACCAGTTTAATGTAAACTTTTAATCATTCTAATTTTAGATCTAAATATAAAATAAGATATATCATATTTATTAATTTTTAGATCTAAAAGATTGATTTAGTTATTTAAAAATAATTTTTAAAATCAATCAATCTTGTGCTAGGATAATCTTTACAATATAAGGGGTAAACCCTATACCGGACAACCTTATATTAGCACAAGTTCAATTTTGAATTATCAAAACTTTTAGATCTAGGAAAAAATCAAATTATATATGTCTTTAAAAATTAGTGGCTTTGATACCACTATTAGAAAGTCGGGTAGGATGCATGCATAGATTTCAAAAATCTTTTCAATCGCAGTAGAAAATAATCGGGTTAAACCCTTTAACCCTATATGCATTAGATCATATCTAATCCTATCCAAGCTCAAGAGAAAAGATATACATATAATCTAAAAATAAAATAAGTATGAGATCAAATCTTAATACCTTAGCATAGGTAGA